>NC_134472.1:37470781-37475689 GCF_964194025.1 Convolutriloba macropyga
TTAGTGCGAGAACAAACAACAAATTGCACTTCATGCAGCATCTTACAAAATAATAATAGTAATAATAATAATAATAATAATAATAATAATAATAATAATAATAATAATAATAATAAAAATAATAATAATAATAATAATAATAATAATAATAATAATAATAATAATAATAATAATAATAATAATAATAATAATAATAATAATAATAATAATAATAATAATAATAATAATAATAATAATAATAATAATAATAATAATAATAATAATAATAATAATAATAATAATAATAATAATAATAATAATAATAATAATAATAATAATAATAATAATAATAATAATAATAATAATAATAATAATAATAATAATAATAATAATAATAATAATAATAATAATAATAATAATAATAATAATAATAATAATAATAATAATAATAATAATAATAATAATAATAATAATAATAATAATAATAATAATAATAATAATAATAATAATAATAATAATAATAATAATAATAATAATAATAATAATAATAATAATAATAATAATAATAATAATAATAATAATAATAATAATAATAATAATAATAATAATAATAATAATAATAATAATAATAATAATAATAATAATAATAATAATAATAATAATAATAATAATAATACTAATAATAATAATAATAATAATAATAATAATAATAATAATAATAATAATAATAATAATAATTGTCAAGGAGGAAGTTTGAGTATGCGAGTTGTCTAGTAATCTGTGGGTTTAATGTAGTCCTAACTGGGTTCGACCAAACCAGTTGGTTATCTAATTCTGCTGTGTTATGTAAAGTTGCGGATGTGGAAGATCTATCTAGTTCTTGACTCATAGGAATAATCTTTTCTTATAGGAATAAAACGCTATAGTGCAGTAATACTCAATTGGCCACGATGCGACTGTTTTCTATCGCTATAGTTTATCGTCTGCACTTTCTTAATGTGTGAATGACACATTTCTATGTTTAACGAAACAGGTTGCTGCGAAAGAGCAACTAACACCAATTGGTATATATTTACAAAGACAGTAATTAAATGACATAAGCATAGAGTGTTTATAGGTAGATAGAATAGTACTTGGTTACAAAGTTTCTAGATACTGTAAGCTCCAGTATCACACTTCCCCTTCTCTGGAATGAAACAGTGTTTCACAATGTTTCATTCAGTGCCTCTATGTCAGCCGAGTTTATGTCGGATATTTCACTTGTTGGGGATAGTGGAGGTGTACAGTATTCTTGTGATGTCGTGCTGCTGTTGTACGACTTTTGCGATTTGGGCTCGGTTCTTTCTATTGGTTGTTCTTTCAGGCTTGTATCTTTTGTCTTCTCGTTCTTTTCTGTTACCAATTGATCTGTGTTGTTGTTATTGTTTCCGGGTTGTGATCCTTTACCAGTTGGTTGTGGAATTTCTTCCCTCATGTCCTTGCTGAGTGTCTCTGTATTGACTGTTTCTTTTGGTGCAGGAAGTATTGAGATAATGTTCGCTTGCTCTTTTTCTAATCTAGCTTGTTCTTGTTGTAGAATGGTTGCAATTTCGTGTTCTTCTTGGAATTTGTTCTCTGCGTCTAGAAATATGACTTGTGGGTTGTTGAATTTTGCTGTGTTGTCATTTAGTCTTTGTATTTTTTCAACTGTTTTATCGATTTTTGGAGTTGATTTAGTTGATTTAAAATCATTGTTATTGGTTACTTCATTGTTAGCGTTGTTTCGATCGTGTTGTACTGGTGGGCTGTCGGGTGATGTGAACATAAAGTCTTTCGGGTCGCTTGATGCGAATATAGTTTGAGGTGATTCGTTTTCTACGAATTGGTAAGTAATTGTGCTTGGTGATTGCTGTAGTGCGTTCGTGTCTACTTGTATGAATGATCTGTTTTGTTCGTGTTCTTGTGTGCTTTGTAATGCCATCATTTTCGAACGTTGTTTGAATGTTTCTCCTGGGTTGGCTTTTGGAGTTCGTGATCGTTTTTTGGAATCGCTTTGTTTTGTCCGATTCGGTTTCTTGGGTATTGTCGGGCTTTTAGTCTTTTGTTGTTGTTTGCGCTGATTTAGGCTTGCCACTTGTCGAACTTTCGCTGGGCTCCAGTTGGTTGGTTGCGCTCTTTGACGTGTGTTCCTGGAGTTCGTTTGTTGAATTTTGTGTCCACCAGTTGGTGGAGTCGCCTTTGTTACCTTCTGTTGCTTTGCTTCTTCTAAACAAAACTTTTTAATTTTTTCTTGGTTCCTTTTATATTCACCAACTGTTTTACATGCTACCATGTGTATTAGTCTTGGTTTTTGTTGTTCCTCTGTTGTTTCTGTGATAGGTTTTTGTTCGTTTACTATAGCAAGTTGGTTTTTTCTTATTACTGTGTTTTTTCTAAGTGGTGTGTCTATGGTTATTGTGTGTGGTGAGTAATTAGTGATGGTGCCGTCTTGTATTATGTTCCATTGTGGTGCCAGTGTATTTCGAGGTTCTTTTGTTTTTCTTGCGAGTGATTTTCGTGCTACGTTCTTTCGTGTTTTTATATATTTTGTAGTTTTATCACCAATTGTGAAGTGGATTTCAGATGGATATATCTTACGTGGGGACTTTGTTGTTCTGTAAGTTGTGGCTAGCGGTACATTTTCTGAATCGTCGCTTGAGGTTACTTCTACCGGTTGGTGACTGCCAGTTGGTAAGTTTGTAGGTGTCGACGGTTGAGTGTCTTCGTTATTATTGTCGCTTTGGTATCTAATGTCAAGTTCTTGTTCCGATTCACCATCTCGTCTCCAAATCTCCTCCATCGTGAGGGCATTCTGCTTGAGCACTTTCTTGTCTAAACAGTAGTTTGTTAGGTTTTTGTATGTGAGGTTTTTGTGTGATGCTTTTGTTGTGATGTTCGATATTTCGGTGTTTGGTTTTCCTCCGAAGTGTGCTCCAAAAGGTGATAATTTTGTTGTAGTGTTGGGTATTAATCTGATGTTTTCTATGATGTTCGCTAGCCTATTGGTTAGTGTTGTGTTAGACCAGTTTGGGTCTATATCTAATACCGCTAATCTTCTTTTTATTGTTTGGATTAGTCTTTCTACCATGACTGTACCTCTATGATCACCAGCTGGTGCTAGTATTAGTTTTATGTTTTTATTTTTGCAAAATATGTCGAATTCTTTTGCTTTAAATGCTTGTGCTTGGTCGCATCTAATTGAGCGCGGAATTCCGTGCACTTTACAGTAGCTTTCGAGATATTCTATGGCTGTGTTTGTGTCACAGTTGTTGAATATTTCTGCATGTGGGTATCTCGATAGTTTATCTACTGTTACTAAGATATAGTTATTTTGTGTGTTATTCTTAAACGGGATTGGGCCTGCGAAGTCCATTTGTATTTCTTCGTTGGGTTCTACCAGTGTTGGTAGTGAGCCTAAATTGGTTCTTGCAATTATTGGTTTTAAATTTTTACCTTTTTCAGTGCAATGTTTGCAGCTCTGCGCCTGTGCGACGTTCTCACTATGTATGTGTGGATACCATATTAATTTCGCAAGGGCCAACATTCCCGCTTGACCTGGATGTTTGCTGTAAACTGTTTGAAGGACCATCGGTCTTAATTTAGCTGGAATAACTAGGCGGTTGTCATATAAAAGACAACCCGAAGGTGTAACTGAGAGGTCGCGATGAATTTTGTAAAATATAGGATTTGTTTTCTTCAGCGAGAGCCAATCTTGTTTTTCTACGAGGTCGATAATGGGGCCTAGATCCTTTTTTGAATTTTCTGCTATGAATTCCTCGTTAAAGACTTTCATAAGATTAAATCTGTAATCGGGTGTTGGTGTGTCGTCTATGGCTTTAAATAGTTCTTCATGTTTATCAGGAATAAGGGAGGATAGGCCTTTGCCTTTATTGGAATCGATATCAGTCTGTGTGCTATTGTCGCGCACAATTTTGTTTGGGATTTGGATCTCCATTGGAGTTTTATTTTTGTTTGGACCACGGAAGCGTTTATTTATTGGAATTTCAAATGTGTTTAATTTTGGACGAGCGCGGGTTGTAATTGCGATTAATTTTGGTTTAATTCTTGTTAACAAAGAGTGAGAAAGAAGCGACTTACATTTAGATTTACTATGGCAAAAAGCGCTCTCTTTTGTGTGTGTGTTTTCTTTAGCGTGCTTGACGTCATTTCGTTCGTTTTGAGTTAAGCTCTCTGATTGGTTTGAATTACCAGTTGGTTTATTTGAACCAAATGAATTTATGCTTTGTTTTAAAATCGCGTGTTTCATTTCCTCTATCAGGTTTATTACGAACTTTTCGTCGTCCTCGTTTGTTGGCGATGGTGAGCCTGATGGATTTCTACTTAAATAATCCGCGAAACCCATGTTTTTCCCCGGTATATGTTCTTTTGTAAAATTAAACGGGAGTAGTCTATCTACCCATCTTGATAATCTGCTTTGGTATGTTTTGTTTCCTCGATTATTTTTAAGTGCTGACAATAATGCTTGGTGATCCGTTTGGAGAGTAAATTTGTTGCCATATAGGTAATATTTTAAATGCTCTAATGCCCAAACTACGGCTAAAAGTTCTAGTTCATTTGTGCTGTATCTTTCTTCTAATCTGTTCAGGAACCTACTGGCGTACGCCACTGGTTTCCAGATTTGACCGTGTATTTGTTCCAGGCAAGCGCCTAAGCCTTTTTACTTGCGTCGCTTTTTATTCTTGTGTCTTTGGTTATGTCAAAGTGTTTATTTTCTGTAATGTTTATTATTTGTTTTTTAATGTTTTCGAATGTTTCTGTGTGTTCTTCTTTCCAGTCTAGTTTGTTTTGAGCTTTTGTATTGTTTTTTGATAGGAGTGGTTCAGATTGATAGGTTAATGGTTCAGATAATTCGGCTAGTCTTGGTGTGAATTTTATTAGGTGATGTATGCA
>NC_134472.1:37480889-37545889 GCF_964194025.1 Convolutriloba macropyga
TCCATTTCTCGCTAGTGGTTTTTTGTTCACATGCGGCAATTTCACTTTGATTTTGGCTGTTTCTGCGGTTTTTTGGATCGCTTTTTTTTGTTAATGGTTTTCCCAATCCATTTAAAGTTCATGCAAGTTCAACTGAAGTACGTGCGTGACTTGCTTTCTCATTGTTAGTAGAGCTGGTTTTTTGTTCACTTGCTTGATGAATTTTGTGATCACGCTCGAATTAACTCGCCCTCAAAAACGACTTCTTTTTTGATCCCAAAACGTCTTAAAAAGGGACGAATATTTTGTTGAAATGGAAAAAAAAACAATAAGCGGGGCCTATTTTTTAAATTTTTGATGAGTGGGAGCTCAAAAAGTCCTTTGCGCCAACAGGGTCATCAGTTGCTTTGACGATTAATTACTACTGCCAAGAAACGGAATTGTACACTAAATTTTTTCTTGGCGCACCATACGCAACCTGGGTGCAACACTATTGCAGCATCGATCAGTTATTTGATTTCATCCAAAAAGGTGACAGCAATCACTAATTATTCAGAAGAAATTTGAAGCGCCAGCTTCAGTTTACCCTCATTTCGTGTTTCGATTTCGTTAGTTTTCTGATTTTATTACCAACACTTCATATTTTTCACAATTTTTTACTGCAGAAACCAAAATCCAAAGCGATTGAAATTATTGTAGTCCAATCAATTGTGGAAGTTGTTCGGTCAACATTAGTGACACGAAGTCAATAAAAATTCTTTGTATTGTACGTCAGGGTTTGTTCTGCTATGTTTTTTAATTCGTCCTCCAGTTTTTTGTTACGACCATATGACGTAACAACCACTTGAAATCAGCTTCTTATTCACTCGTTCATGCAATTTCAACTGAAGTGCGAGCGTGACGTCATTTCTCCATTTTTGTGGAGCTATTTTTTTGTTCATTCGCGTGATGAATTTTTTTGTTCACGCGTGATTTAACTCGCTCTCAAAAATGGCCTTCTGACTCTGAAACTCACTTTTCTTTTTTTTATTTAAAGAGATGAGGTCAAGTGAGTGCGTTTTACTCTAAAATGAAGGTTATTGATGAGCAGCTAATAGAAGCAGCAAGAATTTATACAGATTCGCAATCAAATGTAATATCTCAGGATTTAACAAAAAGGAATTTCTTTGGTCTGTTTCTGTTAATATCTTTTTGAGATTGCAGATCTACAGTGCAGTTATGTACATACTTATCTGCTATATAGCATCGAAATTTTTGGTTGCAGATCATAAAAGGAACTGGGGACCGAAGCAGAATTGATCATGTCACTGTTGCGCTATTACAAAAATGTCCAGCACTTAAGGTTCCTTGTTGTTTTCAGTCGAATTACTAATGCAGACTCAGTTACAGCAATGTTTGACTGTGCAATCATTCGTCACGCGTGATTTAATTTGCTCTCAAAAGTGACTCCCTGACTCTGAAACTTGACTTTTCTTACTTTTATTCAAAGAGATGAGGTCCAAGTGAGTGCGTGTCACTCTAAATGAAGATTATTGATGAGCAGCTAATAGAAGCAGCAAGAACTCATACAGATTTGTAATCAATTGTAACATCTTAGAATTTAACAAAAAGAAATTTGTTTGATCTGTTTCTGTTACTATCTTTTTGAGACTGCAGATCTACAGTGCAGCTATGTAATCTACAGTGCAGTTACATATTAATCTGCTATATAACAACAGAAAATTGTGTTTGCAGGTCATAAAAGAACTGGGGACCGAAGCAGAATTGATCATGCCCCTGCTATGCTGTTACAAATTTGTCCAGCATTTAAAGTTCCGCGTTATTTTCCGTCGAATTGCTAATGCAGACTCAGTTAGATCAATGTTTGGCTGTGCAATCATTCTGTTTCCTAGAAATACCGATGAGCGGGGACAGTTTTTTATGTTTTGATTTCTGTTGAGTGAGAGATCAAAAAGTCCTTTGCATAAGCAGGGTCATCTGTTACTTTGACGATTAATTATTACAGCCAAGAAATGGAATTGAACCCCACCATACGCAACCTGTTTGCAACACTATTGCAACGTCGATAAGTTATTTGATTTAATCCCGAAAGGTTAGAGCAACCAGCAATTATTCAGTAGAAATCTGAAGCGCCCGCTTCAATTTACCTTCATTTTGTGCTTTGATTTAGTCATTTTTCTGATTTGATTACCAACATTTCATATTATACAATTTTTTTTTACTGCAGTAACCAAAATCCAAAGCGATTGAAACTATATCAGTCCAATCAATTGTGTGAGCTGGTCGGTTAAGATAGATTAGTGACACGAAGTCAAAAAAAGGTTCTTTGGATTGTACGTCAGGGTTTGTTCTGTTATGTTTTTTAATTCGTCCTCAAGTTTTTTTTACGACCATTTGACGTAGTAACAGCCACTTCAAATCTGCTTCTTATTCATACGTTCATGCAAATTCAAGTGAAGTGCGCCCGTGATGTCATTTCTCATTTTTAGTGGAGCTAGTTTTTTTTTTAATTATTCGCGTGATGAATTTTTGGTCACGCGTGATTTAACTCGCTCTCAAAATTGACTTCCCGACTCTGAAACTGACTTTTCCTACTTTTATTGAGAGAGAAAAGGTCAAGTGAGTGCGAGACTTTAAATGAAGGTTTTTGATGAGCAGCTAAAAGAAGCAGCAAAAGCTTATACAGGTTCGTAATCAAAATATAACATCTCAGAATTTAACAAAAGGAAATTTTTTTGGTCTGCTTCTGTTACTATCTTTCTGAGACTGCAGTATTACAGTGCAGTTAATACATAGTAATCTACTATATAACAACAAAAACTGTATTTGCGGGTAATAAAATAACTGGGGACCGAAGCAGAAATGAACATGTCCCTGTTATGCTTTTACAAAAATGTCCAGCACTTAAGGTTCCTCGTTGTTTTCAGTTGAATTGCTAATGCAGTCTCAATTACATCATATTTGACTGTGCAACCATTCCGTTTCCTAGAGATACCGATGAGCGGGGCCTGTTTTCTAATGTTTTGACTTTTGATGAGGGGAGCTCAAAAAGTCCTTTGCGCCAGTAGGGTCATCAGTTGTTTTGACGATTAATTACTACAGCCAAGAAATGGAGATGCATCCTAAATTGTTTTCGCAGAATTTTTTTGGTTGCGCGTGGTTTAACTTGCCCTCATGAACGACTCCCTGACTCTGAAACTGACTTTTCTTTACTTTTATGCAAGGCGATGAGGTCAAGTGAGTGCGTGTGACTCCAAATGAAGTTTATCGATAAGCAGCTAATAGAAGCAGCAAGAACTTATACAGATTAGCAATCAAATGTAATATCTCAGGATTTAACAAAAAGGAATTTCTTTGGTCTGTTTCTGTTAATATCTTTTTGAGATTGCAGATCTACAGTGCAGTTATGTACATACTTATCTGCTATCTTACAACGAAAATTTTGCTTGCTGATCATAAAAGGAACTGGGGACCGAAGCAGAATTGATCATGTCACTGTTGCGCTATTACAAAAATGTCCAGCACTTAAGGTTCCTTGTTGTTTTCAGTCGAATTACTAATGCAGACTCAGTTACAGCAATGTTTGACTGTGCAATCATTCGTCACGCGTGATTTAACTTGCTCTCAAAAGTGACTCCCTGACTCTGAAACTGACTTTTCTTTACTTTTATGCAAGGAGATGAGGTCAAGTGAGTGCGTGTGACTCCAAATGAAGTTTATCGATGAGCAGCTAATAGAAGCAGCAAATACATACAGATTTGTAATCAAAATATAACATCTCAGACTTTAACAGAATGAAGCTTCTTCTTGGTCTGTGTCCGTTATTACCTTTTAAAAAACGGCAGGTCTACAGTGCAGTTTTTAGAAAATAATCTCCTATGTAACAAAAAATGATGTTTGCGGGTCATAATAGAACTGTGCACAGCAAGAGAACAGCTCATGTCCCTGTTACGCTATTACAAAAATTTCCAGCACTTAAATTTCCTCGTTGTTTTCAGTCGAATTGCTCACGGCAGGCTCAGTTAGAACAATGTTTGGCTCTGCAATCATTCTGAATCTTAGAATTACCAATTGATAGGAATCAAAAGAAACAACACAAAGTATTGGAAACAAAAACTGGTAATTGTTTTGGACGGTTTGTTTCAGAATTATATAACAACCAATGAGCTGGGCCTTTTTATAAGTTTTGTTTTCTGATGAGTAGGAGCTCAAGAAGTCCATTGCGCCAGTAGAGTCATCAGTTGCTTGGACGATTAATTGTGACAGGCAAAAAACGGAATTGTACAATACTGTTTTGCGCCCCACCGTACGCAACCTGTTCGCAACACTATTGCAGCATCGATAAGATTTTAATTTAAACCCAAAAAGCGACAATAACTACTAAATTGGAAGCCCCAGCTTTAATTTACTATCATTTTGTGTTTTGATTTTGTGATTTTCTTGATTTGATTATCAGCTTGTCATATTGTACACACTTTTTTACGGTAGAAACCAAACTCCAAAGCGATTGAAATTTTTTTTAGTCTAATTAAGTGTGTAAGCTGGTCGATCAAGATAAGTGACACGAAGTTGATAAAAATTCTTTTGGATTGTACATCAGGATTTGTTCCGCTATGTTTTTTAATTCGTCCTCAAGGTTTTTGTTTCGACCATATGACGTGACAACCACTTAAAATTTGTTTTTTTTACTCACTGGTTACTGCATATTCAACTGAATTGCGCGCGTGACGTCATTTTCCAATTTCAGTGGAGCTAGTCTTTTTTGTTCATTCGTGTGATGAAGTTTTGGTCACGCGTGATTTAACTCGCTCTCAAAAATGGCCTACTGACTCTGAAACTGACTTTTCTTATTTTTATTTAAAGAGATGAGGTCAAGTGAGTGCGTGTTACTCCAAATGAAGTTTATCGATGAGCAGCTAATAGAAGCAGCAAAAACATGCAGATTTGTAATCAAAATATAACATCTCAGACTTTAACAGAATGAAGCTTCTTCTTGGTCTGTTTCCGTTAATACCTTTTAAAAAACGGCAGGTCTACAGTGCAGTTTTTAGAAAATAATCTCCTATGTAACAAAAAAATGGTGTTTGCGGGTCATACTAGAACTGGGCACCGCATCAGAACAGCTCATGTCCCTGTTACGCTATTACAAAAAACTTCCAGCACTTAAATTTCCTCGTTGTTTTCAGCGAATTGCTCAAGGCAGGCTGTGCAATCATTCTGACTCCTAGAATTACCAATTGATAGGAATCAACAGAAACAACACCAAGTATTGGAAACAAAAACTGGTAATTATTTTGGACGGTTTGTTTCAGAATTATATAACAACCAATGAGCTGGGCCTTTTTTTAAGTTTTGTTTTCTGATGAGTAGGAGCTCAAGAAGTCCATTGCGCCAGTAGAGTCATCAGTTGCTTGGACGATTAATTGTGACAGGCAAAAAACGGAATTGTACAATACTTTTTTGCGCCCCACCGTACGCAACCTGTTCGCAACACTATTGCAGCATCGATAAGATTTTAATTTAAACCCAAAAAGCGACAATAACTACTAAATTGGAAGCCCCAGCTTTAATTTACTATCATTTTGTGTTTTGATTTTGTGATTTTCTTGATTTGATTACTAGCTTTTCATTTTTTACACAATTTTTTTTACTGTAGAAACCAAACTCCAAAGCGATTGAATTTTTGTAGTCTAATTAAGTGTGTAAACTGGTCGGTCAAGATAAATGACACGAAGTTGATAAAAATTTTTTTGGATTGTACGTCAGGATTTGTTCCGCTATTTTTTTTTTTAATTCGTCCTCAAGGTTTTTGTT
Source organism: Convolutriloba macropyga (assembly GCF_964194025.1). NCBI lineage: Eukaryota > Metazoa > Xenacoelomorpha > Acoela > Convolutidae > Convolutriloba > Convolutriloba macropyga. The sequence continues at coordinate 37,486,683 of NC_134472.1, forward strand.
TCGACCATATGACGTAACAACCACTTAAAATCTGTTTTTTTTTACTCACTGGTTACTGCATATTCAACTGAATTGCGCGCGTGACGTCATTTTTCAATTTCAGTGGAGCTAGTCTTTTTTGTTCATTCGCGTGATGAAGTTTTTGGTCACGCGTGATTTAACTCGCTCTCAAAAATGGCCTCCTGACTCTGAAACTGACTTTTCTTATTTTTATTTAAAGAGGTGAGGTCAAGTGAGTGCGTGTTACTCTAAATGAAGGTTATTGATGAGCAGCTAATAGAAGCAGCAAGAATTTATACAGATTCGTTATCAAGTATAACAACTCAGGATTTAACAAAAGGAAATTCCTTTGGTCTTTTTATGTTACTATCTTTTTGAGACTGCAGATATGCAGTGCAGTTAATACAGTAATCTGCTATATAAACAAAAAAACTTGTGTTTGTGGGTCATTATAAAACTGGGGACCGAAGCAGAATTTATCTTGTCGCCGTTACGCTATTACAAAAATGTCCAGCATTTAAGATTCGTTGTTGTTTCCAGTCGAATTGCTAATGCAGGCTCAGTTACATCAATGTTTGGCTGTGCAATCATTCTGATTCCTAGGAATACCAATTGATAGGCATCAAAAGAAACAACACCAGGTATTTGAACCCAACACTGTTAATAGAATTGGACGATTTGTTTTAGAATTATATAACAACCAATGAGCTGTGCCTTTTTTAAGCTTTGTTTTTTGATGAGTAAAAACTCAAAAAGATCCTTTCGCCAGTGTAGTCATCAATTGATTTGACAATTAATTGTTACAGCCGACAAAAGGAATTTTATACTACACTTTTTGCGCCCCACCATACGCAACACTGTTGCAGCATCGATGAGTTATTTGATTTAAACCCAAAAGGTGACAACAACCACTAATTTTTCAGCACCAAAATTTGAGGCATCAGCTTCAATTTATTCTCATTATGTGTTTTAATTTTTTGATTTTCTTGATTTGATTACCAACTTTTCATATTTCAAACACAATTTTACTGCATAAACCAAAGTCCAAGTGATCGAAATTATTTTGTTCAATCAATTGTGTAAGTTGGTTGGTCAAGATTGGCGACACGAATTCAATAAATATTCTTTGGATTGTACGTCAGGACTTGTCTTGCTACGTCTTTTTTGCTGTTAAGATTTTTGTTACGACCATATGACGTCACAATTTCACTTTCATTTTGTGTTTTGGTTTCATGATTTTCCTTATTTGATTTCCAGCTTTTCATATTTTACACAATTTTTTACAGTAGAAACTAAAATCCATAGCGATTGAAATTATTTATGTCCAATCAAGTGTGTGAGCTGGCCGGTCAAGATTAATGACACGAAGTTAAAAAAAATTTTTTTGGATTGTACGTTAGGGTTTGTTCTGCTATGTTTTTTTTAAAGTCGTCCTCAAGGTTTTTGTTTCGACCATATGATGTAACAACCACTTAAAATCTGTTTTTTTTCACTCGTTCATGCAAATTAAACTGAAGTGCGAGCGTGACGTCAATTCTCCATTTTTGTGGAGCTTTTTTTGTTCATTCGCGTGATGTGTTTTTTGGTCACGCGTGATTTATCTTGCTCTCAAAATTGACTTCCTGACTCTGAAACTAACTTTTATCACTTTTATTCAAACAGATGAGGTCACGTGAGTGCGTGTCACTCCAAAAGAAGGTTATTGATGAGCAGCTAATAGAAGCAGCAAGAAATTATATAGATCGTTTATCAAATATAACATCTCGGAATTTAACAAAAGGAAATTTCTTTTTGCGTATGGCAAAAAGAAATTTTCTATGGCGAAAACAGGTTGCGTATGGCCCACCATACGCAACCTGTTGCAACACTATTGCAGCATTGATACGTTATATTATTTAAACCCAAAAGGTGGTAACAACAACTAATTATTCATTACCAGAAGTTGAAGCGCCAGTTTCAGTTTACTTTCATTTTGTGTTTTGGTTTCTTGATTTTCCTGATTTGATTACCAACTTTTCTTACTTTACGCACAAATTTACTGTGGAAACCACAATCCAAAGTGATTGAAAAATTGTTAGTTCAGTTAATTGTCTAGGTTGGTCGGTCAAGATTAGTGACACGAAGTCAAAAAAAAGTTCTTCGGATTGTACGTCAGGACTTCTCCTGCTATGTTTTTTATTTCGTCGTCAAAATTTTCACTACGAACATATGACGTCACAACAACTTCAAATCTGCTTTTTTCACTCGTTCATACAAGTTCAGCTGAAGTGCGAGCGTGACTTCATTTCTCATTTTTAGTGGAGCTTGTTTTTTTTGTTCATTCGCGTCATGAATTTTTTGGTAACGCGTGGTTTAACTTGCTCTCAAAAATGACTTCCTGACTCTGAAACTGACTTTTCTTACTTTTATTCAAAGAGATAAGATCAAGTGAGTGCGTGTCACTCTAATTGAAGGTTATTGATGAGCAGCTAATAGAAGCAGCAAAAACTCATACAGATTCGTAATAAAATATTCCATCTCAGAGTTTTAAAAAAATCTTCTTCTTGGTCTGTTGCTCTTACTGTCTTTTTGAGACTGCAGATCTACAGTGCAGTTAATACATAGTAATCTACTATATAACAACAAAAATTGTATTTGCAGGTCATAAAAGAACTGGGGACCGAAGCAGAAATGAACATGTCCCTGTTATGCTTTTACAAAAATGTCCAGCACTTAAGGTTCCTCGTTGTTTTCAGTTGAATTGCTAATGCAGTCTCAATTACATCATATTTGACTGTGCAACCATTCTGTTTCCTAGAGATACCAATGAGCGAGGCCTGTTTTTCAATGTTTTGACTTTTGTTGAGGGGGAACTCAAAAAGTCCTTTGCGCCAGTAGGGTCATCAGTTATTTGGACGATTAATTACTACAGCCAAGAAATGGATTTGCACCCTAAAATTTTTTTGCGGAGATAGTTTTTTTGTTCATTCGCGTGATGAATTTTTTGGTTGCGCGTGATTTAACTTGCTCTCAAGAACGACTCCCCGACTCTGAAACTGACTTTTCTTTACTTTTATTCAAGGAGATGAGGTCAAGTGAGTGCGTGTCACTCTAAATGAAGGTTATTGATGAGCAGCTAATAGAAGCAGCATTTTGTTTTACAGATTTGTAATAAAATATACCATCTCAGAGTTTTAAAAAAATCTTTTTCTTGGTCTGTTGCTCTTACTGTCTTTTTGAGACTGCAGATCTACAGTGCAGTTAATACATAGTAATCTACTATATAACAACAAAAACTGTATTTGCAGGTCATAAAAGAACTGGGGACCGAAGCAGAAATGAACATGTCCCTGTTATGCTTTTACAAAAATGTCCAGCACTTAAGGTTCCTCGTTGTTTTCAGTTGAATCGCTCACGCAGTCTCAATTACATCATATTTGACTGTGCAACCATTCTGTTTCCTAGAGATACCAATGAGCGGGGCCTGTTTTTTAATGTTTTGACTACTGTTGAGGGGGAACTCAAAAAGTCCTTTGCGCCAGTAGGGTCATCAGTTATTTTGACGATTAATTACTACAGCCAAGAAATGGATTTGCACCCTAAAATTTTTTTGCGGAGATAGTTTTTTTTTGTTCATTCGCGTGATGAATTTTTTGGTTGCGCGTGATTTAACTTGCTCTCAAGAACGACTCCCCGACTCTGAAACTGACTTTTCTTTACCTTTATTCAAGGAGATGAGGTCAAGTGAGTGCGTGTCACTCTAAATGAAGGATATTGATGAGCAGCTAATAGAAGCAGCATTTTGTTTTACAGATTTGAAATAAAATATACCATCTCAGAGTTTTAAAAAAATCTTCTTCTTGGTCTGTTGTTTTTACTGTCTTTTTGAGACGGCAGATCTACAGTGCAGTTAATTCATAGTAATCTACTTTATAACAACAAAAACTGTATTTGCGGGTCATAAAAGAACTGGGGAGCGAAGCAGAATTGAACATGTCCCTGTTATGTTTTTACAAAAATGTCCAGCACTTAAGGTTCCTCGTTGTTTTCAGTTGGATTGCTAATGCAGTCTCAATTACATCATATTTGACTGTGCAACCATTCTGTTTCCTAGAGATACCAATGAGCGGGACCTGGTTTTTAATGTTTTGACTTTTATTGAGGGGGAACTCAAAAAGTCCTTTGCGCCAGTAGGGTCATCAGTTATTTTGACGATTAATTACTACAGCCAAGAAATGGATTTGCACCCTAAAATTTTTTTGCGGAGATAGTTTTTTTTCTTCATTCGCGTGATGAATTTTTTGGTTGCGCGTGATTTAACTTGCTCTCAAGAACGACTCCCCGACTCTGAAACTGACTTTTCTTTACTTTTATTCAAGGAGATGAGGTCAAGTGAGTGCGTGTCACTCTAAATGAAGGATATTGATGAGCAGCTAATAGAAGCAGCATTTTGTTTTACAGATTTGTAATAAAATATACCATCTCAGAGTTTTAAAAAAAATCTTCTTCTTGGTCTGTTGCTTTTACTGTCTTTTTGAGACTGCAGATCTACAGTGCAGTTAATTCATAGTAATCTACTTTATAACAACAAAAACTGTATTTGCGGGTCATAAAAGAACTGGGGAGCGAAGCAGAATTGAACATGTCCCTGTTATGTTTTTACAAAAATGTCCAGCACTTAAGGTTCCTCGTTGTTTTCAGTTGAATTGCTAATGCAGTCTCAATTACATCATATTTGACTGTGCAACAACTCTGTTTCCTAGAGATACCAATGAGCGGGACCTTGTTTTTAATGTTTTGACTTTTGTTGAGGGGGAACTCAAAAAGTCCTTTGCGCCAGTAGGGTCATCAGTTATTTTGACGATTAATTACTACAGCCAAGAAATGGATTTGCACCCTAAAATTTTTTTGCGGAGATAGTTTTTTTGTTCATTCGCGTGATGAATTTTTTGGTTGCGCGTGATTTAACTTGCTCTCAAGAATTACTCCCCGACTCTGAAACTGACTTTTCTTTACTTTTATTCAAGGAGATGAGGTCAAGTGAGTGCATGTCACTCTAAATGAAGGTTATTGATGAGCAGCTAATAGAAGCAGCATTTTGTTTTACAGATTTTTAATAAAATATGCCATCTCAGAGTTTTAAAAAATCTTCTTCTTGGTCTGTTGCTCTTACTGTCTTTTTGAGACTGCAGATCTACAGTGCAGTTAATACATAGTAATCTACTTTATAACAACAAAAACTGTATTTGCGGGTCATAAAAGAACTGGGGACCGAAGCAGAAATGAACATGTCCCTGTTATGTTTTTACAAAAATGTCCAGCACTTATGGTTCCTCGTTGTTTTCAGTTGGATTGCTAATGCAGTCTCAATTACATCATATTTGACTGTGCAACCATTCTGTTTCCTAGAGATACCAATGAGCGGTGCCTGGTTTTTAATGTTTTGACTTTTGTTGAGGGGGAACTTAAAAAGTCCTTTGCGCCAGTAGGGTCATCAGTTATTTTGACGATTGATTACTACAGCCAAGAAATGGAATTGCACCCTAAATTTTTTTTGCGGAGATAGTTTTTTTTGTTCATTCGCGTGATGAATTTTTTGGTTGCGCGTGATTTAATTTGCTCTCAACAACGACTCCATGACGCTGAAACTGACTTTTCTTTACTTTTATTCAAGGAGATGTGGTCAAGTGAGTGCGTGTCACTCCAAATGAAGTTTATCGATGAGCAGCTAATAGAAGCAGCAAAACATACAGATTTGTAATCAAAATAAAACATCTCAGATTTTAACAGAATGAAATTTCTTCTTGGTCTGTTTCCGTTAATACCTTTTAAAAAACGGCAGGTCTACAGTGCAGTTTTTAGAAAATAATCTCCTATGTAACAAAAAATGGTGTTTGCGGGTCATAATAGAACTGGGCACCGCAACAGAACAGCTCATGTCCCTGTTACGCTCTTACAGAAACTTCCAGCACTTAAATTTCCTCGTTGTTTTCAGTCGAATTGCTCAAGGCAGGCTCAGTTACAACAATGTTTGGCTCTGCAATCATTCTGACTCCTAGTATTACCAATTGATAGGAATCAAAAGAAACAACACAAAAAGTATTTGAACCCAACGCTGGTAATAAAATTGGACGATTTGTTTTAGAATTATATAACAACCAATGAGCTGTGCCTTTTTTAAGCTTTGTTTTTTGATGAGTAAAAACTCAAAAAGATCCTTTCGCCAGTGTAGTCATCAGTTGCTTTGACAATTAATTGTTACAGCCAAGAAAAGGAATTTTATACTACACTTTTTGCGCCCCACCATACGCAACACTGTTGCAGCATCGATGAGTTATTTGATTTAAACCCAAAAGGTGACAACAACCACTAATTTTTCAGTACCAAAATTTGAGGCATCAGCTTCAATTTATTCTCATTATGTGTTTTAATTTTTTTGATTTTCTCGATTTGATTACCAACTTTTCATATTTTAAGCACAATTTTACTGCATAAACCAAAGTCCAAGTGATCGAAATTATTTCGGTTCAATCAATTGTGACAGTTGGTTGGTCAAGTTTGGCGGCACGAATTCAATTAATATTCTTTGAATTGTTCCTCAGGACTTGTCTTGCTACGTCTTTTTTGCTGTTAAGATTTTTGTTACGACCATATGACGTCACAATTTCACTTTCATTTTGCGTTTTGATTTCATGATTTTCCTTATTTGATTTCCAGCTTTTCATATTCTACACAATTTTTTACAGTAGAAACTAAAATCCATAGCGATTGAAATTATTTTTGTCCAATCAACTATGTGAGCTGGTCGGTCAAGATTAATGACACGAGGTTAATAAAAATTCTTTTTGAATGTACGTTAGGGTTTGTTCTGCTATGTTTTTTAAGTCGTCCTCAAGGTTTTTGTTTCGACCATATGACGTAACAATCACATAAAATCCGTTTTTTTACTCACTCGTTCATGAAAATTCAACTGAAGTGCTAGCGTGACGTCATTTCTCCATTTTTGTGTAGCTATTTTTTTTGTTCATTCGCGTGATGTATTTTTTGGTCACGCTTGATTTAACTTGCTCTCAAAATTGACTTCCTGACTCTGAAACTGACTTTTCTCACTTTTATTCAAACAGATGAGGTAAAGTGAGTGCGTGTCACTCCAAAAGAAGGTTATTGATGAGCAGCTAATAGAAGCAACAAGAACTTATAAAGATCCGTTATCAAATATAACATCTCGGAATTTAACAAAAAGAAAATTTTTTTTGCGTATGGCAAAAAGAAATTTCGTATGGCAAAAACAGGTTGCGTATGGCCCATCATACGCAACCTGTTTGCAACACTATTGCAGCATTGATACGTTATATTATTTGAACCCAAAAGGTGGCAACAACCACTAATTATTCAGTACCAAAAGTTGAAGCGCCAGTTTTTGTTTGATTTCATTTTGTGTTTTGGTTTCTTGATTTTCCTGATTTGATTACCAACTTTTTTTTATTTTACGCACAATTTTATTGTAGAAACCGCAGTCCAAAGTGATTGAAAAATTTTTAGTTCAGTCAATTGTCTAGGCTGGTCGGTCAAGATTAGTGACACGAAGTCAATAAAAATTCTTCGGATTGAACGTCAGGACTTGTCTTGCTACGTTTTTTTCGTCGTTAAGATTTTTGTTACGACCATATGACGTCACAATTTCACTTTCATTTTGTGTTTTGATTTCATGATTTTCATTATTTGATTTCCAGCTGTTCATATTTTACACAATTTTTTACAGTAGAGACTAAAATCCATAGCGATTGAAATTATTTTAGTCCAATCAAATGTGTGAGCTGGTCGGTCAAGATTAATGACACGAGTTTAATAAAAATTCTTTTGGATTGTACGTTAGGGTTTGTCCTGCTATGTTTTTTGTTTCGCCGTCAAAATCTTTTTTACGAACATATGACGTAACAACAACTTCAAGTCTGCTTTTTTTCACTCTTTCACACAAATTCAGCCGAAGTGCGAGCGTGACGTCATTTCTCATATTTAGTGGAGCTTGTTTTTTTTAATTCGCGTCATGAATTTTTTGGTCACGCGTGGTTTAACTTCCTGACAAAAATGGTTTCCTGACTCTGAAACTGACTTTTCTTACTTTTATTCAAAGAGATAAGGTCAAGTGAGTGCGTGTCACTCTGAATGAAGGCTATTGATGAGCAGCTAATAGAAGCAGCAAAAACTTATACAGATTTGTAATAAAATATACCATCTCAGAGTTTTAAAAATATCTTCTTGGTCTGTTGCTCTTACTCTCTTTTTGAGACTGCAGATCTACAGTGCAGTTAATACATAGTAATCTACTATATAACAACAAGAATTGTATTTGCGGGTCATAAAAGAACTGGGGACCGAAGCAGAAATGAACATGTCCCTGTTATGCTTTTACAAAAATGTCCAGCACTTAAAGTTCCTCGTTGTTTTCAGTTGAATTGCTAATGCAGTCTCAATTACATCATATTTGAATGTGCAACCATTCTATTTCCTAGAGATACCAATGAGCGGGGCCTGTTTTTTAATGTTTTGACTTTTGTTGAGAAGGAACTCAACAAGTCCTTTGCGCCAGTAGGGTCATCAGTTATTTTGACGATTAATTACTACAGCCAGGAAATGGAATTTCACCCTAAATATTTTTTTGCGGAGATAGTTTTTTTTTGTTCATTCGCGTGATGAATTTTTTGGTTGCGCGTGATTTAACTTGCTCTCAAGAACGACTCCATGACGCTGAAACTGACTTATTTACTTTTATTCAAGGAGATGAGGTCAAGTGAGTGCGTGTCACTCCAAATGAAGTTTATCGATGAGCAGCTAATAGAAGCAGCAAAACATACAGATTTGTAATCAAAATATAACATCTCAGACTTTAACTAAATGAAACTTCTTCTTGTTCTGTTTCCGTTATTACCTTTTAAAAAACGGCAGGTCTACAGTGCAGTTTTTAGATAATAATCTCCTATGTAAAAAAAATGGTGTTCGCGAGTCATAATAGAACTGGGCACCGCAACAGAACAGCTCATGTCCCTGCTACGCTATTACAGAAACTTCCAGCACTTAAATTTTCTCGTTGTTTTCAGTCGAATTGCTCAAGGCAGATTCAGTTAGAACAATGTTTGGCTCTGCAATCTTTCTGACTCCTAGAATTACCAATTGATAGGAATCAAAAGAAACAACACAAAGTATTGGAAACAACAACTGGTAATTATTTTCGACGGTTTGTTTCAGAATTATATAACAACCAATGAGCTGGGCCTTTTTATAAGTTTTGTTTTCTGATGAGTAAAAACTCAAAAAGATCCTTTCGCCAGTGTAGTCATCAATTGATTTGACAATTAATTGTTACAGCCAACAAAAGGAATTTTATACTACACTTTTTGCGCCCCACCATACGCAACCTGTTCGCAACACTGTTGCAGCATCGATAAGATTTTAATTTAAACCCAAAAAGCGACAATAACCACTAAATTGGAAGCCCCAGCTTTAATTTACGTTCATTTTGTGTTTTGATTTTGTGATTTTCTTGATTTGATTACTAGCTTTTCATATTTTACATAATTTTTTTTACTGTAGAAACCAAACTACAAAGTGATTGAATTTTTTTAGTCTAATTAAGTGTGTAAACTGGTCGGTCAAGATAAGTGACACGAAGTTGATAAAAATTCTCTTGGATTGTACGTCAGGATTTGTTCCGCTATGTTTTTTTTAGTTCGTCCTCAAGGTTTTTGTTTCGACCATATGACGTAACAACCACTTAAAATCTGTTTTTTACTCACTGGTTACTGCATATTCAATTGAATTGCGCGCGTGACGTCATTTTTCGATTTCAGTGGAGCTAGTCTTTTTTGTTCATTCGCGTGATGAAGTTTTTGGTCACGCGTGATTTAACTCGCTCTCAAAAATGGCCTCCTGACTCTGAAACTGACTTTTCTTATTTTTATTTAAAGACATGAGGTCAAGTGAGTGCGTGTTACTCTAAAGGAAGGTTATTGATGAGCAGCTAATAGAAGCAGCATTTTGTTTTACAGATTTGTAATAAAATATACCATCTCAGAGTTTTAAAAATATCTTCTTGGTCTGTTGCTCTTACTCTCTTTTTGAGACTGCAGATCTACAGTGCAGTTAATACATAGTAATCTACTATATAACAACAAGAATTGTATTTGCGGGTCATAAAAGAACTGGGGACCGAAGCAGAAATGAACATGTCCCTGTTATGCTTTTACAAAAATGTCCAGCACTTAAAGTTCCTCGTTGTTTTCAGTTGAATTGCTAATGCAGTCTCAATTACATCATATTTGAATGTGCAACCATTCTATTTCCTAGAGATACCAATGAGCGGGGCCTGTTTTTTAATGTTTTGACTTTTGTTGAGAAGGAACTCAACAAGTCCTTTGCGCCAGTAGGGTCATCAGTTATTTTGACGATTAATTACTACAGCCAGGAAATGGAATTTCACCCTAAATATTTTTTTGCGGAGATAGTTTTTTTTTGTTCATTCGCGTGATGAATTTTTTGGTTGCGCGTGATTTAACTTGCTCTCAAGAACGACTCCATGACGCTGAAACTGACTTATTTACTTTTATTCAAGGAGATGAGGTCAAGTGAGTGCGTGTCACTCCAAATGAAGTTTATCGATGAGCAGCTAATAGAAGCAGCAAAACATACAGATTTGTAATCAAAATATAACATCTCAGACTTTAACTAAATGAAACTTCTTCTTGTTCTGTTTCCGTTATTACCTTTTAAAAAACGGCAGGTCTACAGTGCAGTTTTTAGATAATAATCTCCTATGTAAAAAAAATGGTGTTCGCGAGTCATAATAGAACTGGGCACCGCAACAGAACAGCTCATGTCCCTGCTACGCTATTACAGAAACTTCCAGCACTTAAATTTTCTCGTTGTTTTCAGTCGAATTGCTCAAGGCAGATTCAGTTAGAACAATGTTTGGCTCTGCAATCTTTCTGACTCCTAGAATTACCAATTGATAGGAATCAAAAGAAACAACACAAAGTATTGGAAACAACAACTGGTAATTATTTTCGACGGTTTGTTTCAGAATTATATAACAACCAATGAGCTGGGCCTTTTTATAAGTTTTGTTTTCTGATGAGTAAAAACTCAAAAAGATCCTTTCGCCAGTGTAGTCATCAATTGATTTGACAATTAATTGTTACAGCCAACAAAAGGAATTTTATACTACACTTTTTGCGCCCCACCATACGCAACCTGTTCGCAACACTGTTGCAGCATCGATAAGATTTTAATTTAAACCCAAAAAGCGACAATAACCACTAAATTGGAAGCCCCAGCTTTAATTTACGTTCATTTTGTGTTTTGATTTTGTGATTTTCTTGATTTGATTACTAGCTTTTCATATTTTACATAATTTTTTTTACTGTAGAAACCAAACTACAAAGTGATTGAATTTTTTTAGTCTAATTAAGTGTGTAAACTGGTCGGTCAAGATAAGTGACACGAAGTTGATAAAAATTCTCTTGGATTGTACGTCAGGATTTGTTCCGCTATGTTTTTTTTAGTTCGTCCTCAAGGTTTTTGTTTCGACCATATGACGTAACAACCACTTAAAATCTGTTTTTTACTCACTGGTTACTGCATATTCAATTGAATTGCGCGCGTGACGTCATTTTTCGATTTCAGTGGAGCTAGTCTTTTTTGTTCATTCGCGTGATGAAGTTTTTGGTCACGCGTGATTTAACTCGCTCTCAAAAATGGCCTCCTGACTCTGAAACTGACTTTTCTTATTTTTATTTAAAGACATGAGGTCAAGTGAGTGCGTGTTACTCTAAAGGAAGGTTATTGATGAGCAGCTAATAGAAGCAGCAAGAATTTAAACAGATTCGTTATCAAGTATAACAACTCAGGATTTAACAAAAGGAAATTCCTTTGGTCTTTTTATGTTACTATTTTTTTGAGACTGCAGATATGCAGTGCTGTTAATACATAGTAATCTGCTATATAACAAAAAGATTGTGTTTATGGGTCAATAATAAACTGGGGATCGAAGCAGAATTTATCATGTCGCCGTTACGCTATTACAAAAACGTCCAGCATTTAAGATTCCTTGTTGTTTCCATTTGAATTGCTCAAGGCAGGCTCAGTTACAACAATGTTTGGCTGTGCAATTATTCTGACTCCTAGGAAAACCAATTGATAGGCATCAAAAGAAACAACACCAAGTATTTGAACCCAACACTGGTAATAAAATTGGACGATTTGTTTTAGAATTATATAATAACCAATGAGCTGGGCCTTATTTAAGTTTTGTTTTCTGATGAGTAAAAACCCACAAAGATCCCTGCACCAGTGTAGTCATCAGTTGCTTTGACGATTAATTGTTGCAGCCAACAAACGGAATTTTATACTACCTTTTTTGCGCCCCACCATAGGCAACCTGTTCGCAACACTGTTGCAGCTTCGATAAGTTATTTGATTTAAACCCAAAAGGTGACAACAACCGCTATATTTTCAGTAGCAAAATTTGAAGCATCAGCTTCACTTTATTTTCATTATGTGTTTTAATTTTTTGATTTTCTTGATTTGATTACCAACTTTTAATATTTTAAGCACAATTTTACTGCTTAAACCAAAGTCCCAGTGATCGATTTTTTTTTTATATTTTTGGTTCAATCAATTGTGTAAGTTGGTTGGTCAAGATAAGTGACACGAAGTTGATAAAAACTCTTTTGGATTGTACGTCAAGATTTGTTCCGCTATGTTTTTTTAATTCGTCCTCAAGGTTTTTGTTTCGACCATATGACGTAACAACCACTTAAAATTTGTTTTTTTTTACTCACTGGTTACTGCATATTCAACTGAGTTGCGCGCGTGACGTCATTTTCCAATTTCAGTGGAGCTAGTCTTTTTTGTTCATTCGCGTGATGAAGTTTTTGGTCACGCGTGATTTAACTCGCTCTCAAAAATGGCCTCCTGACTCTGAAACTGACTTTTCTTATTTTTATTTAAAGAGATGAGGTCAAGTGAATTCGTGTTACTCTAAATGAAGGTTATTGATGAGCAGCTAATAGAAGCAGCAAGAATTTAAACAGATTCGTTATCAAGTATAACAACTCAGGATTTAACAAAAGGAAATTCCTTTGGTCTTTTTATGTTACTATTTTTTGAGACTGCAGATATGCAGTGCAGTTAATACATAGTAATCTGCTATATAACAAAAAGATTGTGTTTATGGGTCACTAAAAAACTGGGGTCAAAGCAGAATTTGTCATGTCGCCGTTACGCTATTACAAAAATGTCCAGCATTTAAGATTCCTTGTTGTTTCCAGTCGAATTGCTCAAGGCAGGCTCAGTTACAACAATGTTTGGCTGTGCAATCATTCTGACTCCTAGGAATACCAATTGATAGGCATCAAAAGAAACAACACCAAGTATTTGAACCCAACACTGGTAATAAAATTGGACAATTTGTTTTAGAATTATATAATAACCAATGAGCTGGGCCTTATTTAAGTTTTGTTTTCTGATGAGTAAAAACACAAAAAGATCCTTGCACCAGTGTAGTCATCAGTTGCTTTGACGATTAATTGTTACAGCCAACAAACGGAATTTTATACTACCTTTTTTGCGCCCCACCATACGCAACCTGTTTGCAACACTGTTGCAGCATCGATAAATTATTTGATTTAAACCCAAAAGGTGACAACAACCGCTAATTTTTCAGTAGCAAAATTTGAAGCATCAGCTTCAATTTATTCTCATTATGTGTTTTAATTTTTTGATTTTCTTGATCTGATTACCAACTTTTAATATTTTAAGCACAATTTTACTGCATAAGCCAAAGTCCCAGTGATCAAAACATTTTTGGTTCAACTAATTGTGTAAGTTGGTTGGTCAAGATTGGAGACTGGAATTCAATAAATATTCTTTGGATTGTACGTCAGGACTTGTCTTGCTACGTTTTTTTGTCGTTAAGATTTTTTTAACGACCATATGACGTCACAATTTCACATTCAATTTGTGTTTTGATTTCATGATTTTCCTTATTTGATTTCCAGCTTTTCATATTTTACACAATTTTTACAGTAGAAGCTATAATCCATAGCGATTGAAATTATTTTAGTCCAATCAAATGTGTGAGCTGGTCGGTCAAGATTAATGACACGAGGTTAATAAAAATTCTTTTGGATTGTACGTTTGGGTCTGTTCTGCTATGTTTTTTTAAGTCGTCCTCAAGTTTTTTGTTTCGACTATATGACGTAACAGCCACTTAAAATCTGTTTTTTACTCACTCGTTCATGCAAATTCAACTGAAGTGCGAGCGTGACGTCATTTCTCCATTTTTGTGGAGCTTTTTTTGTTCATTCGCGTGATGTATTTTTTGGTCACACGTGATTTAATTTGCTCTCAAAATTGACTTCCTGACTCTGAAACTGACTTTTCTAGCTTTTATTCAAACAGATGAGGTCAAGTGAGTGCGTGTCACTCCAAAAGAAGGTTATGGATGAGCAGTTAATAGAAGCAGCAAGAACTTATATAGATCTGTTATCAAATATAACATCTCGGAAATTAACAAAAAGAAATTTCTTTTTCCGTATGGCAAAAAGAAATTTCGTATGGCAAAAGCAGGTTGCGTATGGCCCACCATACGCAACCTGTTTGCAACACTATTGCAGCATTGATACGTTATATTATTTAAACCCAAAAGGTGGCAACAACCACTAATTATTCAGTACCAAAAGTTGAAGCGCCAGTTTCAGTTTACTTTCATTTTGTGTTTTGGTTTCTTGATTTTCCTGATTTGATCACCAACTTTTTTTATTTTACGCACAATTTTACTGTAGAAACCACAGTCCAAAGTGATTGAAAAATTTTTGGTTCAGTCAATTGTCTAGGCTGGTTGGTCAAAATTTTGACACGAAGTCAATAAAAATTCTTCGGATTGTACGTCAGGACTTGTCATGCTATGTTTATTTCGTCCTCAAAATTTTTACTACGAACATATGACGCCACAACAACCTCAAATCTGATTTTTTTCACTCGTTGATACAAATTTAGCTGAAGTGCGAGCGTGACATCATTTCTCCACTTTTGTGGAGCTAGTTATTCATCCGCGTGATGAAATTTTTGGTTATGCGTGATTTAACTCAATCTCAACAAAACCTTCTTGACTCTAAAATTGAGTTTTCTTTAGTTTTATTCAAAGAGATAAAGTCAAGTGAGTGCGGGTCAGTCTAAATGAAGGTTATTGATGAGCAGCTATTGGAAGCAGCAATTACTTGTTCTGATTCGTAATCAAAATATAACATCTATATAACATTTTTTCTGGGTGTGTTTCTGTTACTATCTTTTTGAGACTGCAGATCTACAATGCAGTTATATACAAAGTAATCTGCCCTATAGCAACAAAAAATCCGTTCGAGGGTCGTAAAAGAACCGGGAAATGAAGCAGAATTGATCATAACCGTGTTACGCTAATACAAAAATGTTTCGCACTCTAGATTCCTCGTTTTCAGTCGAATTGCTATTGCAGGCTCAGTTACATCAATGTTTGGCTGTGCAGTCATTCTGTTTCCCAGAAAAAGCAAATAGCGGGGCCTTTTTTTTTAGGTTTTGATTTTTGATGAGTGGAAATTCAAAAGGTCTTTTGTGACCCACCATACTCAACCTGTTCGCAACACTATTGATGCATCGTTAACTTATTTGATTTAATCCCAAAAGGTGTTAACAACCACTAATTATTCAGCAGAAATTTTAAGCTCCAGCTTCAATTTACTTTCGTTTTGTGTTTTGATATTGTGATGTTCCTGATTTGATTACCAAGTTTCCATATTTTACAAAACAAAATTACTGCAGACACCAAAATCCAAATTGATGGAAATTATTTTAGTTTGTTCAATTGCGTCAACTGGTTGGTCAAGATTAGTGACACGAAGTCAAAAAAATCATTGGATTGTACTTCTGGACTTGTCATGCTACGTTTTTTATGTCGTCGTCAAGATTTTTGTTACGAACATATGATGTCACTTCCACTTCAAATCTGCTTTTTATTCACTCGTTCTTGCAAGTTTAACTGAAGTGCGCGCGTGACGTCATTTGTTATATTTAAATGAGTTATTTTTTTAAATCTTTCGCGTGAAGAATTTTGTGAGTCATGCGTGACTTAAATCGCTCTCAAAAAGGGCTCCCTGACTCTGAAAATGACTTTTCTTTACTTTAATTCAAGGAGATGAGGTCAAGTAAGTGCGTGTAGAAGCAGCAAAAACATACAGATTTGTAATCAAAATATAACATATCAGACTTTAACAGAATGAAATTTCTTCTTGGTCTGTTTCCGTTAATACATTTTAAAAACCGCAGATCTACAGTGCAGTTTTTAGATAATAATATCCTATGTAACAACAAAATGGTGTTTGCAGGTCATAATAGAACTGGGCATAGCAGCAGAACAGCTCATGTCCCTGTTTCGCTATTACAGAAACTTCCAGCACTTAAATTTCCTCGTTGTTTTCAGTCGAATGGCTAAGGCAGGCTCAGTTAAAACAACAATTGGCAATGAAATCATGCTCCTAGAAATACCAATTGATTACCATCAAAAGAAAAGCAGCAAAGTATTTGCATCAAAAACTGGATCTAAAATTGGACGATTTTTTTCGAAATATATATATCGACCAATGAGTTGAGCTTTTTTTAAGTTTTGCTTTTTTGATGAGTGGGAGCTCAAAAAGTCCTTTGCGCCACTAGGGTCAACTGTTGTTTTGAAAATTAATTACTACAGCCAAGAAATGGAATTGTAGCCTAAAATTTTTTTCGGCTCACCATACGCAACCTGTTTGCAACACTATTGCAGAATTGATACGTTATATTATTTATACCCAAAAGGTGGCAACAACCACTAATTATTCAGTACCAAAAGTTGAAGCGCCAGTTTCAATTTACTTTCATTTTGTGTTTCGATTTATTGACTTTCCTGATTTGATTATCATTTTTTTTATTTTACGCTCAATTTTGCTGTAGAAACCACAGTCCAAATCGATTGAAAAATTTTTATTTCAGTCAATTGTCTAGGCTGGTCGGTCAAGATTAGAGACACGAAGTCAGTAAAAGTTCTTCGGATTGTACGTCAGGACTTCTCCTGTTATGTTTTTTATTTTGTCGTCTAAATTTTTTGCCACGACCATATGACGTCACAACAACTTATAATCTGCTTTTTTCACTCGTTCGTACAAATTCACCTGAAGTGCGTGCATGACGTCATTTCTCATATTTAGTGCAGCTAGTTTATTATTCATCCGCGTGTTGAAATTTTTTGTTAAGCGTGATTTAACTCAATCTCAAAAAAGCTTCCTTGACTTTCACAATTTCACTTTCATTTTGTGTTTTGATTTCATGATTTTCCTTATTTGATTTCCAGCTTTTCATGTTTTACACAATTTTTTACAGTAGAAACTAAAATCCATAGCGATTGAAATTATTTTAGTCCAATCAAATGTGTGAGCTGGTCGGTCAAGATTATTGACACGAGGTTAATAAAAATTCTTTTGGATTGTACGTTAGGGTTTGTCCTGCTATGTTTTTTATTTCGTCGTCAAAGTTTTTACTACGAACATATGACGTCACAACAACTTCAAATCTGCTTTTTTTCATTCGTTCATACAAATTCAGCTGAAGTGCGAGCGTGACGTCATTTATCATTTTTAGTGGAGCTTGTTTTTTTTGTTCATTCGCGTCATGAATTTTTTGGTCACGCGTGTTTTAATTTGCTCTCAAAAATGACTTCCTGACTCTGAAACTGACTTTTCTTACTTTTATTCAAAGAGATAAAATCAAGTGAGTGCGTGTCACTCTGAATGACGGTTATTGATGAGCAGCTATTGGGAGCAGCAAATACTTGTTCTGATTCGTAATCAAAATATAACATCTCAAATTTTAACAAAAAAATTTATTCTGGGTCTGTTTCTGTTACTATATTTTTGAGACTGCAGATGTACAGTGCTGTTTTTTACATAGAAATCTGCTATATAACAAAAAAGGTGTTTGCGGGTCGTAAAAAAATTGGGCACCGAAGCAGAATAGATTATGTCCCTGTTACGCTAAATCAAAAAAGTCCAACACTTAAGATTTTTTGTTATTTTCAGTCGAATTGCTGAGGCCGGCTCATTTATCACAAAATTTGGATATTTGGCTGTGCACTCATGCTGATTCCTAGAAATAACAATTGGTAACCATCAAAGGAAACCAAACAAAGTATTTGAGTCTAAAACTGGCCCTAAAATTGGACGTTTTTTTCTAAATATATAAAAACCAATGATCGGCCCCTAAGTTTTTAAGTTTCGTTTTTTGTTGAGAGGGAGCCCAAAAAAGTCTTTGCGTCAGTTCTTTGATTACTACAGCCAAGAAGTGGAATTGTAGCCTATTTTTTTGCGAGCCACCATACGCAACCTGTTTGCAACACTTTTGCAGCCTTGATACCTTAGTTGATTTAAACACAACTGGTGACAACAACCACTAAATATTCAGTACCAAAACTTGAAGCATCAGCTTCAATTTATTTTCATTATGTGTTTTAATTTTTTGATTTTCTTGATTTGATTACCAAGTTTTCTTATTTGAAGCACAAATTTACTGCATAAACCAAAGTCCAAGTGATCGAAATTATTTTGGTTCAATCAATTGTGTAAGTTGGTTGGTCAAGTTTGGCGGCAGGAATTCAAATAATTTTCTTTGAATTGTACGTCAGCACTTGTCTTGCTACGTTTTTTTCGTCGTTCAGATTTTCGTTACGACCATATGACGTCACAATTTCACTTTCATTTTGTGTTTTGATTTCGTGATTTTCCTTATTTGATTTCAAGCTTTTCATATTTTACACAATTTCTTACTGTAGAAACCAAAATCCAAAGCTATTGAAATTATTTTAAACCAATCAATAGTGTGAGCTGGTGGGTCAAGATTAGTGACACGAAGTTAATAAAAACTTTTTGGACTGTACGTCAGGATTTTTTTCTGCTAATTTTTTTTGTCCTCAACTTTTTTGTTACAACCATTTGACGTATCAATCATCAATCACTTAGAGTCGGTTTTTTATTCCCTCGTTCATGCAAATTCAACTAAAGTGCGCCCGTGACTTCATTTCTCATTTTTAGTGGAGCTAGTTTTTTTTCCAACGCCTGATGAACTTTTGGTCACGCTTGACTAAACTCGCTCTCAAAAATGACTTTCTGACTCCGAAACTGGCTTTTCTTTACTTTTATCCAAAGAGATAAGGTCAAGTGAGTGCGTGTCACTCTAAATGAAAGTTATTGATGAGCAGCTAATAGAAGCAGCCTTTTTTTACAGATTCGTAATCAAATTTCGTAACATCTCAGAATTTAAGAAAAAGAAATTTGTTCTTGGTCTACTTCTGTTACTATCCTTTTAAGACTGCAGATCTAGAGTGCAGTTTTTACATAGTAATCTGCTATATAACAAAAAGTGGTGTTCGCGGTCAAAAAAGAGCTGGGCACCGAAGCAGAATAGATCATGTCCCTGTTAGGTTACAAAGATGTCCAGCATTTATGATTCCTCGTTGTTTTCAGTCAAATTGCTGAAGACAGGCTCTGTTACAAAAATATTTGAATGCGCAATCATGCTGATTTCTAGAAAAACCAATTGAGAACCATAAAAAGAAACGCAACAAAGAAATTGAGTCCAAAACTGATCCTAATACTGGACGAACATTTTGTCGAAATATATAAAAACAAAGGAGTAGGGCCTATTTTTTTTTTAAATTTGACTTTTGATGAGTGGGAGCTCAAAAAGTCCTTTGCGCCCTTAGGGTCATCAGTTGCTTTGACGATTATTTACTACTGCCAAGAAACGGAATTATACACTACATTTTTTGTGGCTCACCATACGCAACCTGTTTGCAACACTTTTGCAGCATTGATACGTTATCTTGTTTAAACCCAAAAGGTGACAACAACCACTAATTATTCAGTACCAAACGTTGGAGCGCCAGCTTCAATTTACTTTCATTTTGTTTTTTGATTTTTTGATTTTCCTGATTTGAAAACTTTTTTCATATTTTAAGCACAGTTTTACTGCAGAAACCAAAGTCCAAGTGATTTAAATTATTTTATTTCAATCAATTGTGTAAGCTGGCCGGTAGAGATTAGTGACATGAAATCAATAAAGTGCTTTGGATTCTTTTTTATTTCGTCTTTAAGATTTTTGTTACGACCTTATGACGTCACAATCACTTCAAATCTGCTTTTTATTCACTGGTTCATGCAAATTCAACTGGAGTTTATGCGTGACGTCATTTCTCATTCTGGTGGAGCCAGTTTTTGGTTCATTCGCGTGATGAACTTTTTGTCACGCGAGACTCAACAATGACTTCTGCACTCTGAAAAGGGCTTTTCTTTACTTTCATTCAAAGAGATAAGGTCATGTGAGTGCGTGTCACACTAAATGAAGGTTATTGAGGAGCAGCTATTAGAAGCAGCAATTACCTGTTCTGATTCGTAATCAAAATATAACATTCAGAATTTAACAAAAAATATTTTTCTTGGTCTGCTGCTGTAACTGTTTTTTTTTTGAAAATGCAGATTTACTGTGCTATTTTTTATAAATTATTTTGCTATATTGCAAAAATGGTGTTTGCGGGTCATTAAAGAACTGGGCACTAAAGCAGAACAGATCATGTCTATGTTACGCTATTATAAAAATGTCTAGAACTTAAGATTTTGCGTTGTTTTCAGTCGAATGGCTGAGGCAGGCTCAGTTTCAACAATAATTGGCTGTTCAATCATGCTAATTCCTAAAAAACCAATTGACAACTATCAAACGAAAAAAGAAACAAAATATTTGAATCCAAAACAGGTCCTAAATTTGGACCATTTTTTCCGAAATATTTATTAATCAATGAGTGGGGCTTATTTTTTTATTTTTTGATTTTTGATGAGCGAGAGCTTAAAAAATCCTTTGCGCCTGTCGAGTCATCAGTTGCTTTGACGATTAATTACTACAGCCAGGAAATGAAATTGTAGCCTAAAAATTTTGCCGCCCACTATACGCAACCTGTTAGCAACACTATTGCAGCAGTTATACGTTATGTTATTAAAATACCAAAAGTGATTAAAATTGTTTTAGTTGAATCAATTGTGTAAGCTGGACAGTCAAGATTAGTGACATGAAGTCAATAAAAGTTTTTTGGATTGTACGTGAGATTTGTCCTGCTATGCTTTTTGTTTCGTCGTCAAGTTTTTGTTACGACCATATGACATCACAGCCACATCAAAACTGCTTTTCATTCACTTGTTCATGCAAACTCAACTTAAGTACATGCAAGAAGTCATTTCTCATTTATAGTGGAACTTGTTTTTTGTTCATCTGCGTGATAAATTTTTTGGGCACGCCTGACTTAACTCGCTCTGAAAAATGACTTTCTGACCCTGAAACTGACCTTTCCTTACTTTCATTAGAAGAGATAAGGACAAGTGAGTGCGTGTCACTCCAATTGAAGGTTATTGATGAGCAGCTAATAGAAGCAACAAAAACTTATACAGATGCGTAGTCAAATAAAACATCTCAGAACTTAACAAATAAAATTTTGTCTTGGTCGTTTTTTGTAACCATCTGTTTGAGACTGCACATCTACAGTGCAGTCTTTTACTTTTTAATCTGCTACATAAAAAAATCGTGTTTGCGGATCATTAAGGAACTGGCTGGGCACTAAAGCAGAATAGATAATGTACCTGTTACGCCATTATAAAAATGACTAGCGCTTAAGATTTTTCGTTGTTTTCAGTCAAATGGCTGAGGCAGGCTCAGATTAAACATTAGTTGGCTGTGCAATCATGCTAATTCCAAGAAATACCAGTTGACAACTATCAAACGAAACGAAGCAAATTAATTGAATCCGAAACAGGTACTAAAACTGGACTTTTTTTCTCCAAAATATATCACTACCAATAAGCGGGTTTTTTTAAGTTTTGTTTTTTGATGAGTGGGAGCTCAAAAAGTCCTTTGCGCCAGTAGGGCCCTCAGTTGCTTTGGCGATTTTTAACTTTTACAGCCGGGAAATGGAATTGTAGCCTAAAACTTTTTTGCGGCCCACCATACGCAAACTGTTTGCTACACTTTTGCAGCATTGATACGTTGTTTTGTTTAAAGCCAAAAATGGCTGAAGTTTTTTTTAGTTCAATCAATTATGTAGGTTGGTCGGTCAAGATTAGTGTCAGGAAGTCAAAAAAATTTCTTTGGATTGTGCGTCAGGACGTGTCCTGCTATGTTTTTATATTCGTCTTCAGGATTTTGTTTATGACCATGTGCGTCACAACCACTTCAATTGTGCTTTTATTCACTCGTTCATGTAAGTTCAACTGAAGTGCGTGCACGACTTCAATTCTCAAATTTAGTGGAGCTAGTTTTTTTTTCATTCGCGGGATGAATTTCTGTTCACCCGTGACTTAACTGGCTCTCAAAAAATACTTCCTGCTTCTGAAGCTCTTTTTTCTTTACTTTTATTCATAGAGATAAGGTCAAGTGAATGCGTGTCACTCTAAATGAAAGTCATTGCTGAGCAGCTATTAGAAGCAGCATTTTGTTTTACAGATTTGTAGTCAAATTTCATTTGTTTGCGGGTCATAAAAGAAGTGGGCGACGAAGCAGAATATCTGATGTCCCTGTTATGTTGCTACAAAAATGTCCAGCACATAAGATTCCTAGTTGTTTTCAGTCGAATGGCTAAGGCAGGCTCAATTACAACAGTATTTGGCTGTGCAATCAAGCTGATTTCTAGAAATACCAAATCAAAAACATCAAAAGGAACGCAACAAAAAATTTCAACCAAAACTGGTCCTAAAATTGGACGAGCGGGGCCTATTTTTCAGGTTTTGTTTTTTATGAGTGGGAGCTCAAAGAATTCTGTGCGCCAGTAGGGTCATCAGTTGCTCTGACGAATAATTACTAGAGCCAAAAAACGGAATTGTACAATAAATTTTTTGCGGCCCACCATATGCAACCCGCTCGCAACGCTATTGCAGCATCGATAGGTTATTTTATTTAAACACAAAAGGTGACAACAACCAGTAAATTTTCCGTAGAAAATTGAAGTGCTAGCTTCAATTTACTTGCATTTTGTATTTTAATGACTTCATTTTCCTGATTTGATTTCCAACTTTTGATATTATATGCTCAATTTTACTGCAGAAGCCAAAGTCCAAAGTGATTGGCATTATTTTAGTCCAATCAATTGTGCAAGCTGGTCGGTCAAGATTAGTGACAAAAAAGGCGAATTGCAACTAAGGAGATTAAAATAGTAGAGAAAAAAAGTTCCATTTTTTTGAAACCTGGTTTTCAACTTTGAAGAAATAAAAAAAATTTGTATTTTAGAACAATTTCGAGCAGGAGTTGCCACCCGAGCAGAAGAAAAGAAAATTAGAAAGAAAGTTTGCAGATATGATTTATCGGAACAAACAATTTCGAGGAAACATGAAAAAAAGTTTTAAATTTTAATAATGGAGAAGAACGATGTTAGATATTTTTGTTAACGCGTCTTTGGAATCAAAGAAAAAGGTGTTTTTGCAATTGACTGTTTCAATATTAAAAAATTTTCCAAATAACTCTTGAAGCAAAGAAAATTGAAAACAGGTAAATATGAGATGTAACAACTCAAGCAATTAGAAAGTTGCAGAGTGAGGCCATAGAAGCAAAAGAATGGATTTGGCTCTCTTGTTTCAAAAAATTTGGAGAAAACTTTTTACGTTATCTAAGCATCTTGAATAAACAACTCATTTAAGGTCAAGGTAAATCAAAGTCAGGTCGTATCTTTACTTACATCACAGCACTAAAACAAAGAAAAGCAGTTACAATTCCGAGAATCTTTTTGTACCAAAAACAACATGAATATTTATGAGCTGAAGCATATGGTTGATTTCACTGTCTTAGGAGTCTTCTCTTCTAACCATTCTATTGTCATCCGTCTTTTTTATAATTTATAAAGGTTTCTGTTTTCAATCACTGGTCCTTAGAGTACTATAATTAGTTCGAATCGGTTTGGTTGAATGATTGATATTAACGCAGACAATTGGAGTATCAAAAGTTTGCTGAAATATGATTCAAAAGACACCGGGGTCCGCCAGAGTACCAGTACTTTTATACAGGAGCCGGTTTTTATTATTGAATAGGTCTATTACGCAGAAAGAGATGATTACATATATTCATTCGTCCTAACCACGGAAAACTTTTTGAAAGGAAAATTGAACCAAAATAGTCAACTTTATAGTTTTTGAAATCTTGTTTAAATTCAATTTCTCACAGGATGGCCTGGATAAACAATGAAAGGTTTTGTTGGTTCAACTAGCCAATCTGATGTTGTTGAGAGGTGCAGAAAGCAGCTTTCAGATGTCTATTTGCGTTTTTAGTTTCAACATCATTACAACAGTGATTAACTTACAACTTAAGTAATCACTTTATTGATAGTGATTAGGTTTGCATGTTTGAATTCGATTACTGTGCTGTAGTAATTGTTTGATGTACTAATTTTGTTTATTTGTATTTCGCAGACGTTAACACAATGATCTGATAGGCGAAATATTTGAGAAAACATTGTGATAGATTATGTCTGGGACTTAAAATTGAGCTAGTAAGCTGCGCGTGAAACGTTCGAGCCAATTAAAAGTACCATTGAACAGGAGTAAGAGTAATAAAGGAAAAAGGAATAGTTCTTTAGCTTTTATTCGGGAGAATGATAGTGTAGAATTGAGTAGTGTAGACTTTGGAAAATATGATTTTCATCTTCTTTAGTGGTAATTGTACAATTGATATGCAACAAAATGGATTAATTAAATAACTCTTATACTCTAAGGGTCTCTACGTTTATGCGTCTTTGGAATCACAGAAGAAGTTGTTTTGCGAATGTTTGTTTCCATATTTTGAAATTTTTCCGAATAATTCTCGAAGCAATGAAAAATTGAAAACAAGTAAATATGAGATGTATACACTCAAGCAATTAGAAAATTGCGGAGTGAGGCTATAGAAGCAAAACAACGAATTTGTGTCTGTTGTTTCAAAAAATGATTTACACGACAACTAAAACAAGAACCGATTTAGCAGAAATAAATCAATTGCGCTCCTGAAAATTGGGAGAAAACTGTTTACGTTATCTAACTATCTTGAATCAAAACCCCAATTAAATTCCAGGTAAATCAAAGTCAGGTTGTATCTTTACTTACATCACAGCACCAAAACAAAGAAAAGCAGTTACAATTCGATAATCTTTTTGTATGAAAAACAACATGAATATTTATGAGCTGAAGCATATGGTTGATTTCACTGTCTTAGGAATCTTCTCTTTTAACCATTCTATTGTCATCCGTCTTTTTTATATTTTATAAAGATTTCTGTTTTCAATCACTGGTCCATAGAGTACTATAATTAGTTTTAATTGGTTTTGGTTGAATGATAGATATTAACGCAGTACAATCGGAGTATCGAAAGTTTGCTGAATAGGTCTATTACGCAGAACAAGATGGTTACCTATATTCATTCGTACTAACCACGGAATACTCTTTGAAAGGAAAATTGAACCAAAATAGTCAATTTTATAGTTTTTGAAATCTTGTTTAAAGTCAATTTCTCACAGGATGGCCAGAATAAACAATGAAAGGTTTTGTTGGTTCAACTAACCAATCTGATGTTGTTGAGAGGTACGGAAGTCGGCTTTCAGATGTCTATTTGCGTTTTTAGTTTCAACATCCTTACAACAGTGATTAATTACAACTTAAGTAATCATTTTTTATGATAGTGATTAGATTTGCATGTTTGTATTCAATTGCTGTGCTGTAGTAATTGTTTGATGTACTAATTTTGTTTGTTTGTAATTCGCAGACGTTAACAGAATGATCTGATAGGCGAAATATTTGAGAAAACATTGTGATAGATTGTGTGTGGGACTTAAAATTGAGTTAGTAAGCTGCGCTTGAAACGTTCGAGCCAATTACAAGTACCATTGAACAGGAATAGGAGTAATAAAGGAAAAAGGAATAGTTCTTTAGCTTTTATTCGGGAGAATGATAGTGTAGAATTGAGTAGTGTAGACTTTGGAAAATGTGAGTTTCATCTTCTTTAATGGTAATTGTACAATTGATATGAAACAAAATGGATTATTTAAATAACTCTGATACTCTAAGGGTCTCTAC
Organism: Convolutriloba macropyga; assembly: GCF_964194025.1. NCBI lineage: Eukaryota > Metazoa > Xenacoelomorpha > Acoela > Convolutidae > Convolutriloba > Convolutriloba macropyga. The sequence goes on from NC_134472.1 coordinate 37,512,842, forward strand.
GTTTATGCGTCGTTGGAATCACAGAAAAAGTTGTTTTGCGAATGTTTGTTTCCATATTATAAAAGTTTTCCGAATAATTCTCGAAGCAATGAAAAATTGAAAACAAGTAGATATGAGATGTATACACTCAAGCAATTAGAAAATTGCTGAGTGAGGCTATAGAAGCATAACAACGAATTTGTGTCCGTTGTTTTAAAAAATGATTTACACGACAAGTAAAACAAGAACCGATTTAGCAGAAATAAATCAATTGCGCTCCTGAAAATTGGGAGAAAACTGTTTACGTTATCTAACTATCTTGAATCCAAAACCCAATTAATTTCCAGGTAAGTCAAAGTCAGGTCGTATCTTCACCTACATCACAGCACTAATACCAAGAAAAGCAGATACAATTCCGTGAATCTTTTTGTACCAAGAATGAGTTTCGGTTGAACGATTGATATTAACGCAGACAGTGGGAGTATCAAAATTTTATTGTATTATGATCCAAAAGACATTGGGTTCCTAAAGAATACCAGTACTTGTATACAAAAGCCGAATTTTTAAATTAAATACGTCTACTACGCAGAACAAGATAGCTGCCTATTTTCATTCGTACTAACCACGGAATACTCTTAGAAAGGAAAATTGAACACAAAACTGGACTTTATAGTTATTGAAGTCTTGTTTAAACTCAGTTTCGGATAGGATGGCCAGGATAAACAATGAAAGTTTTTTCTGGTTCAACTAACCAATTTGATGTTGTTGAGAAGTAAAGAAAGCATACGACCATGTGCGTCACAACCAATTCAAATGTGCTTTTATTCACTCGTTCATGCAAGTTCAACTGAAGTGTGTGCACGACTTCAATTCTCAAATTTAGTGGAGCTACTTTTTTGTTCATTCGCGGGATGAATTTCTGTTCACCCGTGACTTAACTGGCTCTCAAAAATTACTTCCTGTTTCTGAAGCTCACTTTTTTTTACTTTTATTCGAAGAGATAAGGTCAAGTGAGTGCGTGTCACTCTAAATGAAGGTTATTGATGAGCAGCTATTAGAAGCAGCATTTTGTTTTACATATTTGTAATCAAATTTCATGTGTTTGCGGGTCATAAAAGAACTGGGCGACGAAGCAGAATATCTGATGTCCCTGTTATGCTGCTACAAAATGTCCAGCACATAAGATTCCTCGTTGTTTTCAGTAGTTGTTTTCAACTAACAAATCTGATGTTGTTGAGAGGTACAGAAAGCAGCTTTCAGATGTCTATTTGCGTTTTTAGTTTCAACATCATTACAACAGTGATTAACTTACAACTTAAGTAATCATTTTATTGATAGTGATTAGATTTGCATGTTGGTAATCAATTGCTGTAGTGTAGTAGTTGTTTGATGTACAAATCTTGTTTATTTATAATCCGCAGACGTTAACAAAATGATCTGAGAGGCGAAACATTTGAGAAAACATTGTGATAGATTCTGTCTGGGACTTAAAAATGAGTTAGTAAGCTGCGCTTGAAACGTTTGAGCCAATTACAAGTACCATTGAACAGGAGTAGGAGTAATAAAGGAAAAAGGAATAGTTCTTTAGCTTTTATTCGGGAGAATGATAGTGTAGAATTGAGTAGTGTAGACTTTGGAAAAATATAATTTTCATCTTCTTTAGTGGTAATTGTACAATTGATATGCGACAAAATGGATTATTTAAATAACTCTTATACTCTAAGGGTCTCTACGTTTATGCGTCTTTGGAATCACAGAAAAAGTTGTTTTGCGAATGTTTGTTTCCATATTATAAAAGTTTTCTGAATAATTCTCGAAGCAATGAAAAATTGAAAACAAGTAGATATGAGATGTATACACTCAAGCAATTAGAAAATTGCGGAGTGAGGCTATAGAAGCAAAACAACGAATTAGTGTCTGTTGTTTCAAAAAATGATTTACACGACAAGTAAAACAAGAACCGATTTATCAGAAATAAATCAATTGCGCTCCTGAAAATTGGAAGAAAACTGTTTACGTTATCTAACTATCTTGAATCAAAAACCCAATTAAATTCCAGGTAAATCAAAGTCAGGTTGTATCTTTACTTACATCACAGCACCAAAACAAAGAAAAGCAGTTACAATTCCGAGAATCTTTTTGTGCCAAAAACAACATGAATATTTATGAGCTTAAGTATATGGTTGGTTTCACTGTCTTAGGAATCTTCTCTTCTAACCATTCTATTGTCTTCCGTCTTTTTTATAATTTATAAAGGTTTCCGTTTTCAATCACTGGTCCATAGAGTACTATAATTAGTTCTAATTGGTTTTGGTTGAATGATTGATTTTAACGCAAACAATCGGAGTTTCAAAAGTTTGCTGTAATATGATTCAAAAGACACCGGGGTCCGCCAGAGTACCAGTATTTGTATACAGGAGCCGGTTTTTATTATTGAATAGGTCTATTACGCAGAGCAAGATGGTTGCCTATATTCATTCGTACTAACCACGGAATACTCTTTGAAAGGAAAATTGAACCAAAATAGTCAACTTTATAGTTTTTGAAAACTTGTTTAAATTTAATTTCTCACAGGATAGCCAGAATAAACAATGAAAGGTTTTATTGGTTCAACTAACCAATCTGATGTTGTTGAGAGGTACAGAAAGCAGCTTTCAGATGTTTTGCGTTTTTGGTTTCAACATCATTACAACAGTGATTAACTTACAACTTAAGTAATCATTTTATTGAAAATGATTAGATTTGCATGTTTGTATTCAATTGCTGTGCTGTAGTAATTGTTTGATGAACTAATTTATTTTATTTGTAATTCGCAGACGTTAACAAAATGATCTGATAGGCGAAATGTTTGATAAAACATTGTGATAGATTATGTCTGGGAATTAAAATTGAGTTAGTAAGCTGCGCTTGAAACCTTTGAGCCAATTACAAGTACCTTTGAACAGGAATAGGAGTAATAAAGGAAAAAGAAATAGTTCTTTAGCTTTTATTCGGGAGAAAATTAGTGTAGAATGGAGTAGTGTAGACTTTGGAAAATCTGATTTTCATCTTCTTTAGTGGTAATTGTACAATTGACATGAGACAAAATGGATTATTTAAATAACTCTGATACTCTACTAGTCTCTAGGTTTATGCGTCTTTGGAATCACAGAAAAAGTTGTTTTGCGAATGTTTGTTTCCATATTATAAAACTTTTCCGAATAATTCTCGAAGCAATGAAAAATTGAAAACAAGTAAATAGGAGATGTATACACTCAAGCGATTAGAAAATTGCGGAGTGAGGCTATAGAAGCAAAACAACGAGTTTGTGTCTGTTGTTTCAAAAAATGATTTACACGACATGTAAAACAAGAACCAAGTTTTCCGAAATAAATCAATTGCGCTCCTGAAAATTTGGAGAAAAGTGTTTACGTTATCTAATTATCTTGAATCAAAAACCCAATTAAATTCCAGGTAAGTCAAAGTCAGGTCGTATCTTCACCTACATCACAGCACTAATACCAAGAAAAGCAGATACAATTCCGTGAATCCTGAACAATATGACAATTTATGAGCTGAAATATGTAATTGAGTTCACTGTCTTAGGAATCTTCTCTTCTAACCAGTATAATATCATCCGTCTTTTTTAAAATAACTTTTAATGGTTTCTGTGTTTGATCACTGGTCCATAGAGAACTATAATTAGATCTAATGAGTTTTGGTTGAACGATTGATATTAACGCAGACAGTGGGAGTATCAAAATTTTATTGTATTATGATCCAAAAGACATTGGGGTCCTAAAGAATACCAGTACTTGTATACAAGAGTCGAATTTTTAAATTAAATAGGTCTACTACGCAAAACAAGATAGTTGCCTATTTCCATTCGTACTAACCACGGAATACTCTTAGAAAGGAAAATTGAACACAAAATTGGACTTTATAGTTAATGAAGTCTTGTTTAAATTCAGTTTCGGATAGTATGGTCAGGATAAACAAAGAAAGTTTTTTCTGGTTCAACTAACCAATTTGATGTTGCTGAGAAGTAAAGAAAGCATCTTTCAGATGTCTATTTGCCTATGTAATTTCTACATCATTACAACAGTGATTAACTTACAACTTAAGTAATCGCTTTATTGATAGTGATTAGGTTTGCAAGTTTGTATTCAGTTGCTGTGCTGTAGTAATTGTTTGATGAACTAATCTTGTTTATCTGTAATTCGCAGACGTTAACAAAATGATCTGATAGGCGAAATATTTGAGAAAACCTTGTGATAGCTTCTGTCTAGGATTTAAAATTGAGTCAATAAGCTGCGCTTGAAACCTTTGAGCCAATTACAAGTACCTTTGAACAGGAATAGGAGTAATAAAGGAAAAAGAAATAGTTCTTTAGCTTTTATTCGGGAGAAAATTAGTGTAGAATGGAGTAGTGTAGACTTTGGAAAATCTGATTTTCATCTTCTTTAGTGGTAATTGTACAATTGACATGAGACAAAATGGATTATTTAAATAACTCTGATACTCTACTAGTCTCTAGGTTTATGCGTCTTTGGAATCACAGAAAAAGTTGTTTTGCGAATGTTTGTTTCCATATTATAAAACTTTTCCGAATAATTCTCGAAGCAATGAAAAATTGAAAACAAGTAAATAGGAGATGTATACACTCAAGCGATTAGAAAATTGCGGAGTGAGGCTATAGAAGCAAAACAACGAGTTTGTGTCTGTTGTTTCAAAAAATGATTTACACGACATGTAAAACAAGAACCAAGTTTTCCGAAATAAATCAATTGCGCTCCTGAAAATTTGGAGAAAAGTGTTTACGTTATCTAATTATCTTGAATCAAAAACCCAATTAAATTCCAGGTAAGTCAAAGTCAGGTCGTATCTTCACCTACATCACAGCACTAATACCAAGAAAAGCAGATACAATTCCGTGAATCCTGAACAATATGACAATTTATGAGCTGAAATATGTAATTGAGTTCACTGTCTTAGGAATCTTCTCTTCTAACCAGTATAATATCATCCGTCTTTTTTAAAATAACTTTTAATGGTTTCTGTGTTTGATCACTGGTCCATAGAGAACTATAATTAGATCTAATGAGTTTTGGTTGAACGATTGATATTAACGCAGACAGTGGGAGTATCAAAATTTTATTGTATTATGATCCAAAAGACATTGGGGTCCTAAAGAATACCAGTACTTGTATACAAGAGTCGAATTTTTAAATTAAATAGGTCTACTACGCAAAACAAGATAGTTGCCTATTTCCATTCGTGCTAACCACGGAATACTCTTAGAAAGGAAAATTGAACACAAAATTGGACTTTATAGTTAATGAAGTCTTGTTTAAATTCAGTTTCGGATAGTATGGTCAGGATAAACAAAGAAAGTTTTTTCTGGTTCAACTAACCAATTTGATGTTGCTGAGAAGTAAAGAAAGCATCTTTCAGATGTCTATCTGCCTATGTAATTTCTACATCATTACAACAGTGATTAACTTACAAGTTAAGTAATCGCTTTATTGATAGTGATTAGGTTTGCAAGTTTGTATTCAATTGCTGTGCTGTAGTAATTGTTTGATGAACTAATCTTGTTTATCTGTAATTCGCAGACGTTAACAAAATGATCTGATAGGCGAAATATTTGAGAAAACCTTGTGATAGCTTCTGTCTAGGATTTAAAATTGAGTCAATAAGCTGCGCTTGAAACGTTTCAGCTAATTACAAGTGCCATTCAACAGGAGTAGGTGTAATAAAGGAAAAAGAAATAGTTTTTTAGCTTTTATTCAGGAGAATAATAGTGTAGAATGGAGTAGTGTAGACTTTGGAAAATCGGACATTTATCATCTTTAGTGGTAATTGTACCATTGATTTGAGACAAAACTGATTATTTAGACAGCTTTGATGTCTTGACGTTTACAAAGTAAACGTCAAAACATCAAAGATTATTTCAATATCTTTGACGTTTACGAAGTCAACATTGAATAAAGAAGGCTATTTGATTTTTGTTTGAAGTCAACAAACTTTACGTAAGGAAAGCTGAACTGAAGTAGTCCATTGTTGCGAAGTGATTAAATTATTGGAACCATAGCTTTACTGCAACAAAACCATAACAGAGCCATAGATTAGGAGTTGGCCGAGAGTGAAGTTGAGATAAAACAATTTTTAATGAATTGAACCAACCTAACAAAAACAAAACACGGGAGAAACGCGATTAGATTAGGGGGATGAATTGAGAGATTTGGCATAGATTTTTTGCTGTATTAGAGAACAATATTTGTCAATGGTGTGAATTTGGTTTTAAAGATAAAATTGTGCACGAACGAACCATCTTTTATAAAAAAGAGCGCTTGTTGAATTTTGGTTTCTCACAGTAATGATTTAAGCTTATTGTTTACACATTTGATGTTATTTGAGCACTTGAATCAGTTTATTATTTGGAATTGAGTTTCCAACTGCCAACGTGAGCAGTGTGGGGACACTAGAGCTGTCTAATAGAAGTCTGAGAGCCATCAAACCACTTTTCGATTTGTTAGAGTTTTGAGCGCTAGTCCATTGAACAGGAATAGGAGTAATAAAGGAAAAAGGAATAGTTCTTTAGCTTTTATTCGGCAGAAAATTAGTGTAGAATGGAGTAGTGTAGACTTTGGAAAATCGGACATTTATCATCTTTAGTGGTAATTGTACCATTGATTTGAGACAAAATTGATTATTTAGACAGCTTTGATGTCTTGACGTTTACAAAGTCAACATTGAATAAAAAGCGCTAGTCCGTCCCCTGCTTGTCAGCCTAAGCAAAGTAGTAAATTCTACCGACAGTTTTATCGCCAGAATACTGGATTTTTTCCACTTATAGGACTGTAGGTGTCAGGGTAGGCAGCTCTGAGTTTCTGCCATCCCTTGTTTCTCAATATTTTGCCAAGGAGGTGTTGCGTTGTCAAGAGGGAGAAATTCAGCCGACAAAATTAGGCAACAAATTATTGATATTTGAAGAAATTGTTTGACGCCCTCTTAGGTTCACGAGCGAGACGATGTTTTACCCGATTCAGTGGAACTAGCAGGGGAAGAGATCGCGCAATTCATTGTGCTGAGTAGAAAACAAGTCCTATACAGGGCAGGTCATAAAGTAGAGGCTAAAAAGGAACAACAATTTGAAAATTAGAATGGGGCCGGTATTGACTCTGCCTGGCCAAAACGTTTTTTATCTAATCTCGCTTAGCGGAAAAAAAGGCTTTTTTACTAAAATTTTTGGCTGAGATGATTGGGTGACGAACAATGATAAATTTATGGACGTATTGCCACTTAATGGATATGAAGGAGTTCAAACAAACAGACTTGCAAAGTGGTGAGAAGATGGCTAGTAAAAAAACATACTATCAGACACAAAGGAGATCCAACGCAAGCTCAGGAATGTCTTAAATTTCTCTCAATGTTATATTGAGAGCAATATAAGACATTCCTGAGTTTGCGTTGGATTTCACGGTGAAATGGGAGAGACGACTGAGGTTTCTGAATGAATGTTTGAGGGCAAAAAGACAGTTAGGACACTGAAAGAAATATATTGCGAGTCCTCTTTGGTCTAGTTGAACGCAACTTAAGAGCGATTGTTATAGGCATTCAAGCATACGGACCCCAGTGATTCTGGAATTTTTATCGTGTAAGATCTGACAAGACATCTTATAAGATAAACATTCCTCTTATCAGAATTTTTATCGTGTAAGATCTGATAAGACATCTTATAAGATAAACGTTCCTCTTATCAGAATTTTTGTTGTGTAAGATCTGATAAGATAAAGATTCCTCTTATCAGAATTTTTATCGTGTAAGATCTGATAAGACGGAATTTTTATCGTGTACGATGTGATATGACATGTTTTAATTATTTCAATATAACCGTATAGCGTAGTCAAGGTCCTATGAAAGTAAAAAAATAATCGGTCAGCGAACCAATTATGAATCAATCACAGAAAAAGTTGTTTGGCGAATGTTTGTTTCCGTATTATAAAACTTTTCCGAATAATTCTCGGAGCAATGAAAAATTGAAAACAAGTAAATATGAGTGGTATACACTCAAGCAATTAGGAAATTGCGGAGTGAGGCTATAGAAGCAAAACAACGAATTAGTGTCTGTTGTTTCAAAAAATGATTTACACGACATGTAAAACAAGAACCAAGTTTTCCGAAATAAATCAATTGCGCTCCTGAAAATTGGGAGAAAACTGTTTACGTTATCTAACTATCTTGAATCAAAACCCCAATTAAATTCCAGGTAAATCAAAGTCAGGTTGTATCTTTACTTACATCACAGCACCAAAACAAAGAAAAGCAGTTACAATTCGATAATCTTTTTGTACCAAAAACAACATAAATATTTATGAGCTGAAGTATATGGTTGATTTCACTGTCTTAGGAATCTTCTCTTCTAACCAATCTATTGTCATCCGTCTTTTTTATAATTTATAAAGGTTTCTGTTTTCAATCACTGGTCCATAGAGTACTATAATTAGTTCTAATTGGTTTTGGTTGAATGATTGATATTAACGCAGACAATCGGAGTATCGAAAGTTTGCTGTAGTATGATTCAAAAGACACCGGGGTCCGCCAGAGTACCAGTACTTGTATACAGGAGCCGCTTTTTATTATTGAATAGGTCTATTACGCAGAACAAGATGGTTGCCTATATTCTTTCGTACTAACCAGGGAATACTCTTTGAAAGGAAAATTGAAACAAAATAGTCTACTTTATAGTTTTTGAAACCTTGTTTAAATTCAATTTCTCACAGGATAGCCAGAATAAACAATGAAAGGTTTTGTTGGTTCAACTAACCAATCTGATATTGTTGAGAGGTACAGAAAGCAGCTTTCAGATGTCTATTTGCGTTTTCAGTTTCAACATCATTACAACAGTGATTAACTTACAACTTAAGTAATCACTTTATTGATAGTGATTAGGTTTGCAAGTTTGTATTCAATTGCTGTGCTGTAGTAATTGTTTGATGAACTAATCTTGTTTATTTGTAATTCGCAGACGTTAACAAAATGATCTGATAGGCGAAATATTTGAGCAAACATTGTGATAGATTATGTCTGGGAATTAAAATTGAGTTAGTAAGCTGCGCTTGAACAGGAATAGGAGTAATAAAGGAAAAAGGAATAGTTCTTTAGCTTTTATTCGGGAGAAAATTAGTGTAGAATGGAGCAGTGTAGACTTTGGAAAATCGGACATTTATCATCTTTAGTGGTAATTGTACCCTTGATTTGAGACAAAATTGATTATTTAGACAGCTTTGATGTCTTGACGTTTACAAAGTAAACGTCAAAATATCAAAGATTTTTTAAATATCTTTGACGTTTACAGTCAACATTGAATAAAGAAGGCTATTTGATTTTTGTTTGAAGTCAACAAACTTTACGTAAGGAAAGCTGAACTGAAGTAATCCATTGTTGCGAAGTGATTAAATTATTGGAACCATAGCTTTACTGCAACAAAACCATAACAGAGCCATAGATTAGGAGTTGGCCGAGAGTGAAGTTGAGATAAAACATTGTTTAAAGAGTTGAACCAACCTAACAAAAACAAAACACGGGAGAAACGCGATTAGATTAGGGGGATGAATTGAGATATTTGACATAGATTTTTTGCTGTATTAGAGAACAATATTTGTCAATGGTGTGAATTTGGTTTTAAAGATAAAATTGTGCACGAACCATCTTTTATAAAAAAGAGCGCTTGTTGAATTTTGTTTTCTCACTGTAACCATTTATGCTTATTGTTTACACATTTGATGTTATTTGAGTACTTGAATCAGTTCATTATTTGGAATTGAGATTCCAACTGCCAACGTGAGCAGTGTGGGGACACTAGAGCTGTCTAATAGAAGTCTGAGAGCCATCAAACCACTTTTCAATTTGTTTTATCCTCAGAATACAGGATTTTTTCTTCTTATAGGACTATTGGTGTCAGGGTAGGCAACTCTGAGTTTCTGCCATCCCTTGTTTCTCAATATTTTGCCAAGGAGGTATTGCGTTGTCAAGAGGGAGAAATTCAGCCGACAAAATTAGGCAACAAATTTTTGATATTTGAAGGCAACAAATTGTTTCACGCCCTCTTAGGTTCACGAGCGAGACGATGTTTTACCCGATTCAGTGGAACTAGCAGGGGAAGTTACCTGGTAGATGTACACGAATCATTGAAGCTATTATAGGATGGTTTGCAATCTTTGAGTGGACTCGATGAATAAAGAGATCGCGCAATTCATTGAGCTGAGTAGAGAACAAGACCACCTATACAGGGCAGGTCATAAAGTAGAGGCTGTCGTGCAACAATCAAGTCAGAAGTAAAACTTGAAAAAACATTGACTTTTGTCCTTATCGCAACCAAAACGAGTTGGTTGTTCCCGCAACTTAAAACTGATATAAAAAAACTTAACAAACTGTCTAGAACAATGTAATTGAATCCTTATCAACATTCTCTTACATTTTATGGTTTACCCCTCGTTCAAAGAACAAAACCTTCTTTCCTCAAAACAATTTTGAGGACAAAAGTCTCCCCTGTTACCGGCAAATAGTTTCTTTGTTCCACAACTTGTGCGACGCACTGAAGAGAGCATCAGCGGTCAGTGCAACCATCAAGTGCCTAGCACAGTAAACGGAACCCGAAAGCTGGGAGCCGGTCAAGACAAAGAAAAGACACAGAAAAGACACAGAAAAGACACACAAAAAAAAAAGACAAGCAATTTTTTCAGCGACGAAGCCAAGTTTGGGTTACAAACGTCACCCCGACGAGAGGATCTAGTTTTTTTTACTGGTTTCAGACGTCACCAGCAGAAGTCCGCCCGAGGTCTCAGACGTTACCTCTGATGTCCTGTTCCCCGGTTAGAGCCATCCAAAATCTCTATTTTTTTTTTCGACAAAAAGCCTCCAAAATTGATATTTGTCCCCCAAAAAAACCTTATTTGTTACTATAACACCTCGATTCATAAACCTTGACTAGTTTCATTATTTTCAAAGCGAGTAAAGGCAATTTTCTCATTTTTAAAGAAAAATCTGCGAAAAGAAAAACACAAAAATCAGAGAAAAGTTCCTCAAATCAGAAAATTCAAAAAACACAATTTAGTTTTCTGACTACTTATCCGTTTCAATTGCGGAAAAGACTATTAAACCACTCTTTTGAATTGGTTTTTAATCAATCAGAAAGCTATTTGCATCGATATATCCAATCAGTATCATATAAATAAGAAATGTCGGAGAAAATTTTTTGAATTCAGAAAATTCAAAAAACACAATTTAGTTTTCTGACTACCTATCCGTTTCAATTGCGGAAAAAACTATTAAACCACTCTTCTGAATTGGTTTTCGATCAAACAAAAAGCCACTTTGATCGATATATCACATCGGTATCATATCAATGAGAAATGTCAGAAAAAAATTTTTGATTTCAGAAAATTCAAAAAACACAATTTAGTTTTCTGACTACCTATCCGTTTCAATTGCGGAAAAAACTATTAAACCACTCTTTTGAATTGGTTTGTAATCAAACAGAAAGCTATTTGCATCGATATATCCAATCAGTATCATATAAATAAGAAATGTCGGAGAAAATTTTTTGAATTCAGAAAATTCAAAAAACACAATTTAGTTTTCTGACTACCTATCGGTTTCAATTGCGGAAAAAACTATCAAACCACTCTTCTGAAGTGGTTGTCGATCAAATAAAAAGCCACTTTGATCGATATATCACATCGGTATCATATTAATGAGAAATGTCAGAAAAAATTTTTTGAATTCAGAAAATTCAAAAAACACAATTTAGTTTTCTGACTACCTATCCGTTTCAATTGCGAAAAAAACTATTAAACCACTCTTTTGAATTGGTTTGTAATCAAACAGAAAGCTATTTGCATTGATATATCCAATCAGTATCATATAAATAGGAAATGTCGGAGAAAATTTTTTGAATTCAGAAAATTCAAAAAACACAATTTAGTTTTTTGACTACATATTTGTTTGAATTGCGGAAAAAACTACTAAAGCACTCTTCTGAGTTGGTTTTCGATCAAACAAAAAGCCACTTTGATCGATATATCACACCAGCATCATATCAATAAGAAATGTCAGAAAAAATTTTTTGAAATCAGAAAATTCAAAAAACCCAATTTAGTTTTCTGACTACATATCCGTTTGAATTGCGGAAAAAACCATTAAACCACCCTCTTGAAATGATTTGTAATCAAGCAGAAAGATATTTGCATCGATATATCGAATCAGTACCATATCAAAAAGAAATGTCAGAAAAAAATTTTTGAAATCAGAAAATTTAAAAAACACAATTTAGTTTTCTGAATCCATATTCGTTTCAATTGCGGATTAAACCATTGAAACACTCTCCTGAATTGGTTTACATTCAGAAAAAAAGCCATTTTCATCGATTTCTCCAATCGGTATCATGTAAATGGAAAATGTCAGAAAAAATTTTTTGAAATCATAAAATTCAAAAAACACAAGTTAATTTTCTGACTACATATTCATTTGAATTGTCGAATAAACCACTAAACAAACACCTAAGACAAGTCATTGTCAGTCTGTTTGATTGTTTCACCTGTATAGGGAAGTAAATAGAAAGTCTTTAGGCTCCACACAAAATATCAAAGCTTTCATTTGACCAAAATAACTACCATTTTAATTCTTTTTTGGGAAAAACATCCAAAACTTGATTTTTGCAGAAGTCCTCGGTCTCAGACGTTGCCGTCTGCAAAGTCCCTTTATCCCTATTGGTTTCAGACGTTACCATCAGCAGAAGAGGAGTTTTCGAAGAAAATTGGTTCCAGTAGTCACCAGAAAATTTGATGTCTTTTTTTTCTACTTTCAATTTTTTTTTGAAAGGCAGATCTCAGACGTTATCTGTGGGAGAGAGCTTTGAAAGTTTAGTAGAGTCAATGCATATTAAAGATAACGAAGAAATAGTGAAAAACAACAGATAGTGTCACACAGTTTTAAAGAAAACGAAAAAGTTTTTGCAAAACCCGAAAAAAGTCAACACACCAAAGAGTTCCAAAGATTTCCACAAAATGACTCGTCTCTGCAATTTTCTAGCATTCAGTAGCCCCTCTGTAACTCTTGTTGCCTAAACGTATCGTATTTTTACAAATTTCTTATCTTTAGCCGTCACAGCAACAATAAACTCCTAGAAAAAGAACAGGTTTCAAAGATATAAATTCGCAAAAAACTGTGAGAGGTATTTTTTAATCATAGTGCTCGGTTAGGGTTAGGGAGCTAAGAAAAATTTCTTGGGTAGCTTTATAAGCTTGGTAATTAATTCGTATTGAGAGAAACAGACTAGTTTATTGAAGTTTTCAAGAAAAAGGAGTTTAATGTAACAATTATTTGAGCTCTGGTCTAATATTGGTTCAACTGCATAATTGTGGCAAGGCACAGTTTTCCTGTAAACCTCAGTAGCCACACACACTAGTTCAAACAGTTAACGCCAGCTATTTTAGCGAAACTTATGTTAATTCAACAAAAAACAAGCATTTATTTAGGTCTGTTGAACGAAAAACGGTTAAAACGCGCTAACGTTCGGAAAGCTTTTAGGTTTTTTTTAATGCAAAAAGCTAGATTTAGCACACAAAACACATCCTAGGACATCATTTTTGAGAAAAGTTGCGTCGCTGGTCTTTTGAACAAGAAAAAACTAGGATCATTAGCATTCAAACCTTAGACAACCTTTTTTCAAATCAAAAATTTGCGTCGCTCCGGTTCTCAAAGCCGTTCTTCAACTTCAGTAACGAGCTGCATCACCAACAGCATCAACAGTCAGCTACAACAGAGCAGCAGCCACCAATATGTCGAAGCAGAACAGCGCTGAATGTCAATTTGCCATCAATATGTTCAAAGCGACAGAAATGTCAATGAAGAAACTGCTCGATCTCCTTGAGAAAACTGTGGAGCAGAAAAAGAGTTTCCGATCATTGTCTTTGATGATCAACAAAATCAAAGGCCAGGAAACAGAGCTCAAGAAACTCTCAGAGGAAGTGATGAGACAGCAGCCACATCAAAGCACTGCATCATCTATATTGAATAGGCAAACGGCACTAATAACTCGCCTCAATGAACTGGAACTGCGAGTCGACCTGTTGGACGACGATGGCCAGCTCAGTCAGTCTTCCAGTCGCATTAGAGATGATGTCAGCATGATTTCCAGCAGAAGAAACTTGTCTCGGCAATCAACACCTGCGCCCAGTGACGACAAGGAACGAATCCAGCATCAGCGCGATATAGAAGAAATGCAGACCAGCAGTAACCTCTTCAATCAGCCGCCCCCAATACCACCACGGCCAAGACAATCATCATTGTTTTTACAAACATCTAATGAACCAGGACTTCAGATTCAGCATGTGCTTGAAGCCCACCAAAGAAATCCTAAAAAGGAAGTTCATGAAAGTCTTCTAAAATCGAAAAATAACCTTGAAAACCAAACAAACGCTCCGAATCCTTTTCCCTGCCTTGACAAAGATACCAGCCAAGAATTCATTTCTCCAACAAGATCAGGGAAACTTGAAATTGCCTCCAACCTGGTAAATAGAGATGTCTGCGATATTGAAACAGCTCAAATCAACTTGAGTGACAACTTTGACACGTCGCAGAACCTTTTGCCTCCATTCCAAAATATGAACCTTTCAGGTAATCACTCACTTTCAAACCCCTTCAATTTGGCAGATCCAACTATTCAATTACAGGCAGATGGTCTATTTGCCCAAAACTCGGTATTGGAGAAAACCTTTAATTTAAACTTGCCAAATCAAAGCAATAATCAGGATTCAACTGCCAACAGAAATCCTCTATACCATAATTTTCCCAATCTGCAACAGGATTTTGAACCTTCTCAAATTCAAATAGGAACAAATGGATACCTCGATAGTCAACTGTTGAACTGTGATCTGCAAAAACTCCCCTGTTTACCCACAGTGGCAAACAGAACCTCACATCTTCCAAGTAAAACTGATAAAAGGGTCTTAGAAAACGATTGCCTACAATCCAATCAATGTATTAATCCTATAACTGGGGTACAATCCACAAGTGTCCCGCCAATTATCATGCAACTCATGGAACAACCGCATCAAAATACCGTGTTAAATCCTGCAGCCCCTAATTTTCAGCCAAACCAGGTAGCTTCAGAATCAAACGTAATTGCAGCTCCTCTGCAATTTCCACAACCTGTGAACAGTCAACAGGGCCTCGTCAGCACAGGCTTCTCAATTAATCAAAGTATGGCACAGCCCAGTCAGTTGTGTAACAACCAGTTTATTCCTGGCTCTCAACTTCAATCGAACCTTCAAGCCCCAGTAACTTCCACGGTCCATGGCCCAATGTGCATTAATCAACAGCTAAATCCTGTTGGACAAAATCAGTTCAGCCAGCCTCTAATCAACCAGAGTTCACTACCCACTGTCAATCAACATATTAGCTCAGTACACTCGAACACTAATGTAACACAGGAAAGAGGAAATAATGATTTCAAACATTCAATCAAATTGCCACCTCTGAAACTTCAAAATTTCAATGGTAACCCTATTCATTTTCACGAGTGGATCAATAACTTCAACACAATGACTCACAACAACACTTCCATTACAGACACGCATCGTATAACCTACTTGCAGAATTCTGTAAGTGGGAAAGCAAAGGACTTGATTCATGCTTACTCCTGCGATCCATCTTATTATCAGACAGCACTGAATGAACTAATCCGACATTTCGGTGATCGTACTATAGTTGTTAATGCGTTCATTAACCAGCTCGAAAACTGGCAAATGAACTTCCAAAACAAGCAAAGCTTCATTGCCTTTTCCTCATTTTTGAAAAGACTTGTGCAAGCCTTCCAATACCTTGGATTTACAGCAGACCTCCAGTCTACAACACTCATTAAGAAGGCCAAAGAGAAAACACCACATCATTTGGTTCTTAATGGACTGAACATTGTCTTACCGAGCTCAGCTCAGACCCGACTCTCGTCGATTTTCAACAATGGTTAGATATCCAAGCTCAAATCTACGACAAAGTGAGTCGAGAAAGCAATCAAAGAACCATCAGTTCTCAAGCCTCAAAATTTGTCAACTTGAACAACCTACAAACCAAACCATACAAAAGCAACCTCCCATTGTCAGTCAACAACGCATCAGTGGAAAACAGTAGAAAACATTGGAACTTTGCGCCTCAGCAAAAACAACCGTCAACTTCACAAAACGTTCCGAATAAAACCTTTAACACAAAACGATCTTGCGAGAAGTGCAAACAAGAACACAGCATTGCCACTTGCCCTGAGTATCAGTTGTGCTCACCAGGTGATCGATACAACCTTGTCAGCCAAAGCAATTTGTGTACAAACAATCGTACCCATCGCAAAAACGATGTCAGGTTTGCAGTGGATTCCACCACACAACTCTTCATGATCCTGCCAAGCAAATCAAGCGCCCTACAGCAGCCTTTTCTACTGAAGTTGTTTCTGGTAGCAATCCAACAGCTTCTTCTAGTAGTAACGATTCAAGTCAAAATCCAAAAACATCTTCTCAACAGAAAAGTCGAACAAACAAAGCCCCCAACAGCCGTTATGGCCAAACTTTCAACAACCAAAGCCATCAAAACGTGCAACGACGTAATTTAAATGGCAATGCAATTAACCAATCGTTCAGCATTAACCAGTGTTCAGAAGCACCGAAAAATTGGTATGAGCAATTGCAGCTTATTCCGGTTTCGTTCCTCAAGGGGGATAAAGCATTCGATACCTACGCCCTCATAGATCCCGGTAGCCAATTCAGCTTTGTATTGGACGCCATAGCTGAATTTCTTGAGCTTCCCCGTGAAACTCAGCAGTCAGTACCACTACAATTTCTCAATACAGAGAACAGCATGTCCCTCTCAAAAATTGTTGAGCCAGTCACAATAACTCCATACAAGTCAACTGAAATATCGTTTGAACTCTCTCGAACGTTCAGCACCCCGTCCCTGAACGTCGCAGCTGCAAAAGTTTTTGAACTTAATCAAATTTGTGATGCCTTCAACAGTTTGCGCCATATTCATTTCCCAAATATTGCCGATGGCAGAATCGGCGCCCTCCTCGGTGTTAATGCATTCGCATTCACCTACCCTACACATGTTATACCTGGCAATCAAAATCAACCGTTTGGTGTGAAAACTAAACTTGGTTGGACCCTCGCCGTTGAATATGAGAACCGTATCTCAGCAACCACTCAGCAGCCCGCAAGTCAGCAGAAGAAGAAATTTATTTTCCATGTGTCAAGAAACAGAACAGATGAACCCGGACTTGACGAACTTGTTCAACAGTTCTAGAGTATTGAAGCAGATGGCATTCAGAAAGACCGTAAAAAAGTTTACACAAAACAAGAAGAACAGTTTTTTGATATTTTGAAGAACTCTATCAATCACAATGGTGAGAGATATGAAATCAAATTGCCCTGGAAATCAGAAATAAAGTTGGAAAACAACTTCTATTCTGCACTGAACCAAGTCAAAAGCCTCAACACACGCCTTCAGCGTAAAACTTTGTTGCAAGAAACATACAATAAGACTCTCTTGACAGACCTTGAGAAAAACTATGTCAAACCGGTGGAAATGCTAGATCCTCAACCAGACAGAATTTGGTACCTGCCACACCATCCTGTGGAAAATATCAACAAGCCAGGAAAAGTCCGCCGAGTTGCAAATGCCGCTTCAAAATTCCGCGGCCAATCGCTTAATTCAAACCTTCTCACAGGACCCGATCTCCTCAATAACCTTTTAGGGGTCCTGATGAGATTTCGAGAACATCACGTTGCAGTCCTTGCGGACATCGAAGGCATGTTTATGCAAATCGCCATCCATCAGATTGATCAATCGGCTCATCGGTTTCTCTGGTTAGCAGACAATCAGATACAACAATACCAATTTACCAGACTCATCTTTGGAGCAAATTGCTCGCCTTCGTGTGCAATATACGTTCTTAACCATTGTGCCAAAGAGAACATTCAACTTTTCCCAGAGGCCCTCAAAGCAGTCAGAAAGCACTTTTACATGGATGACTACATCCAATCACATGCAACCGAAACAGACGCTTGTAAGGCAGTTCTTCAAACAAAACATTGTCTAAAAACAGGTGGGTTTCGACTCACAAAATTTGTTTCAAATAGCTCTATAGTTCTAAACCAAATACCTCCAGAAGACAAAGACAACCAGACAGATATTGTTCGAGTTCTTGGTGTTAAATGGAATCTTGAGAAAGACTGTTTTCTTATGAAACCTCTCGCTGATTTCCCAAAAGATGCCTCAGCGTACACTCAACGTAAGATCTTTAGTCTTGTCTCCTCGATCTTCGACCCAATTGGGATAATGTCGCCATCAACGATCCGTTTCAAAATAGTTCTTCAAGAACTGTGGAAACTTGGGAAAAAATGGGATGAACAAATTGCCCCTCAAGTAGTTAAACCACTTCAAAAGAGTTTGGACTTTTACTTTTCTTCACAAGAAGTGACATTGAACAGAACTCTCAATAAGAGTTGCCATTCACCAGAAAGTGAAAATGAAATCCATGTATTTGTCGACGCCTCAGCTGTAGCAGTTGCAGCCGTTGCATACTTGAAAACAGTTCCTAACTTAGCCACTGACGTTGAAACTTGCTACGTAATAGGCAAATGCAAAGTTGCTCCAATTAAACAAATCAGCATACCCAAATTAGAGTTGGAAGCCGCAGTCATCGGAGTGCGCATCCTTTCAACCATCATGAAAGAGTCATCGTTTCACATTACTCGTTCCACACTCTGGACAGATAGTCAAGTAGTACTTGACTGGTTATCCACAACCAAGAAACAACCTGTTTTTGTTGCGAATCGCCTCAAAGAAAACCTTGCATCAACTGGTGCTTACCAATGGAAACACGTTACCACCAAAGAAAATCCAGCTGACCACGGGACCCGTGGTCTCAATCCAGACGAAATACCAGCCAAGTGGCTAACAGCGCCAGCATTTCTTTCCACAAGAAGGCTCAGTGCTCCTGAAAACTCTCCAAAGCATGTGTTAGCAACGCATGAAATTTCACGCAATTTGTCGGAGCAAATAATCGACCCGACACGATTCTCAACTTGGAACAAGTTGCTCCTGACATTAGCAACAGTCTTCAATTTGGTCTTTCGGATTAGAAAACAAAGGCCTAAAGATCAGCAGTATATAACAGAAGACGTCATTCTTGCAAGAAATCGGCTGATCAAAATGTCGCAGCAAAATTTCTTCTTCTCAACAATCCAAGCCCTGAAACGTGGTTCCAGGATAGATTCAAAGAGCAAAATCCGTTCGCTCAACCCAATGTTGGACAACAATGAAATGCTTCGATCATGCGGAAGATTGCAATTTGCGCCAGATAACCTCGAAGTCGAGAAATTTCCGATTATACTGCACGCAAAAGACAAGATAGCGAGACTCTATATAGAGCATGCACACAACATTTGCGTTCACCAAGGAACAGAGCCAGTGAAAGCTTTTGTGCAGCAAAGATACCACATCATTGGCCTCAGGAAAACACTTTTGAGTATAAAGTACCGATGTTTTCTCTGCAGACGATTTGCCGCTCAAAACATTCAACCTGTCATGGCTCCCCTTCCTGCCTGCCGTTTTCCGACAGACTTTACTCAGTATCCTTTCGCGAACAGCGGAGTCGACTTTTTTGGACCCTTTTATATAGAAGATGCCAAAGGACAGATTGAAAAACACTACGGCCTCATCTTCACTTGCCTGGTTACTAGGTGTGTCCATCTAGAAGCTTGTCCCGATCTCAACACTGACACTTTTCTAAACGCTTATCGACGTTTTGTAAGCCGCAGATGTCAGCCAACAATAATGCTTAGTGACAATGGCAAGACATTTATTGGTGCATCTGAGGAACTAAAAAGATCTGTGAAACGTCTCGACAACGACAAAATCTACAAAGCAATGGCAGCAACGAACACAACCTGGAAGTTCAATCCTCCCTATGGACCTCATTTTGGCGGTGTTTGGGAGCGCTTGATCCAGACCGCGAAACGCACTCTTTTGATCATTCTAGGCTCCAGAAGATTGTCGCTTGATGTGTTCAGGACAATTCTGGTCGAGACCGAAGCTATATTGAACTCCAGACCACTAACGATTGTCGCTGACCTTCCGGAAAATGAAATGCCTCTCACGCCAAACCATTTTCTGATTAACAGACCGTTCAATTCTCTCCCACCAGGAAAGTTCGACAGCCAAGAACCCGCCAGTTTCAAGTCTTGGAAGAATGTGCAGCAATTGGTCAACCATTTTTGGAAACGACTCTTCAAGGAGTATCTTCCGACACTGTTAAAGAGGTCCAAATGGAGCGATAGTGGTCAAACACCACTGAGAGTCAACGACATTGTTTGGATTCTGAAATATATGACTCCACGTGGAATTTGGCCCCTTGGACGTGCTCTCGAAGTCTACCCTGGACGAGATGGACAACACCGTGTGGTGAAGGTGAAAACGGCTTACGGCACGTACGTTCGCCCGGTCTCCGCGCTCGCACGCGTTTTGGCTGATTAGCCCAATTTTTTTCTTGATTTTTTTTTCGAAACGGTTTTCTAGGCAACTTGGGTTACACCCTCTTCGACGATCTGGTCAAACGTCTGTGATGTGTTAGTTGGCCTCCTATTTCCCCTGTAGCATGTCGTGCAACAATCAAGTCAGAAGTAAAACTTGAAAAAACATTGACTTTTGTCCTTATCGCAACCAAAACGAGTTGGTTGTTCCCGCAACTTAAAACTGATATAAAAAAACTTAACAAACTGTCTAGAACATTGTAATTGAATCCTTATCTACATTCTCTTACAGAGGCTAAAAAGGAAGAACAATTTGAAAATTGGAATGGAGCCGGTATTGACTCTGCCTGGCCAAAACGTTTTTTTGTCTAATCTCGCTTAACGGGAAAAAAACGAATTTTTACTAAAACTTTGGCTGAGATGATTGGGTGACGAACAATGATACATTTATGGACGTATTGTCACTTAATGGATATGATGGAGTTCAAACAAACAGACTTGCAAAGTGGTGAGAAGATGGCAAGTAAAAAACATATTATCAGACGCAAAGGAGATCCAACGCAAGCTCAGGAATGTCTTAAATTTCTCTCAATGTTATATTGAGAGCAATATAAGACATTCCTGAGTTTGCGTTGGATTTCACGGTGAAATGGGAGAGACGACTGAGGTTTCTGAATCAATGTTTGAGGTCAAAAAGACAGTTGGGACACTGAAAGAAATATATTGCGAGTCCTCTTTGGTCTAGTTGAACGCAACTTAAGAGCGATTGTTATAGGCATTCAAGCATACGGACCCCAGTGATTCTGGAATTTTTATCGTGTAAGATCTGACAAGACATCTTATAAGATAAACATTCCTCTTATCAGAATTTTTATCGTGTAAGATCTGATAAGACATCTTATAAGATAAACGTTCCTCTTATCAGAATTTTTGTCGTGTAAGATCTGATAAGACATCTTATAAGATAAACATTCCTCTTATCAGAATTTTTATCGTGTAAGATCTGATAAGACGGAATTCTTATCGTGTAAGATCTGATATGACATGTTTGAATTATTTCAATATAACCGTATAACGTAGTCAAGGTCCTATGAAAGTAAAAAAATAGTCGGTCAGCGAACCATTTATGAAACAAAAAATGCTTGTTGATTCTGTTTTGGCAGCAGTTTTATTGTGAGTTTCAACTGGGTACTATGGCTAAACTTAGCAGTCCAAGATAGTTTTGGTCTTTGAAAAAAAATTTCAGCCTAGTTTGATAATCACCGCTTCGGAGAAAGCCCCTGCCACTCAAATAATCTTTTTTAGTTTATCTTATAAGTCTTAAAAGACAGTATAAGATATTTTTCTCTTTGTTGATCTGACACTTAAGTGTTGCATGCTGTAGTTTTTCGGCTACTGCTTGAGTGCAACTCTGAATTGTCTTCAATTTGAAGAATATACCATACTTCAGGAATTTATATAAGAGGAAATTTTATCGTGTAAGATCTGATAAGACGGAATTTTTATCGTGTAAGATATTATAAGAGGAATTTTTGTCGTGTAAGATCTTATAAGAGGAATTTTTATCGTGTACGATCTTATAAGAGGAATTTTTATCCTGTAAGATCTTATAAGAGGAATTTTTATCGTGTGAGATCTTATAAGAGGAATTTTTATCGTGTAAGATCTTATAAGAGAAATTTTTATCGTGTAAGATCTTATAAGAGGAATTTTTATCGTGTGAGATCTTATAAGAGGAATTTTTATCGTGTAAGATCTTATAAGAATTATTTTTATTGTGTAAGATCTTATGAGAGGAATTTTTATCGTATAAGATCTGATAAACGTCTTATCAGATCTGATGGTTTTGTCAGAAATTTGTCAGATCTTACACGATAAAAATTCTACAATCATTGGGGGAAGCTTGAGTGGTCGTCCGCAAAAAAGTTAAGAGATTTTTCGTGGTGGAGAGTGCAAAGTTTTGGAACATTTCTGGATACTTTTACAGAATGTTTTTTTAGAAAAATAAATTTGATTCACTTTTTCACATGAATTGAAAATTTATAAATATTGTATTTTGGAAGATTTTTGATAAAGTGCTAGGCGATAATCAACGAGTGCTTACAGTTTACATAGCAAACGCATAGCAGTAGCATTACACATGAGATACAATTATAACAGAAATTTGGAAGATTACATAAGCAAAATCAGCAAGCATTTTAATCCCAAACGTTTAATTC
The DNA here is from genome assembly GCF_964194025.1 of Convolutriloba macropyga. Lineage (NCBI taxonomy): Eukaryota > Metazoa > Xenacoelomorpha > Acoela > Convolutidae > Convolutriloba > Convolutriloba macropyga. Next base: position 37,535,598 of record NC_134472.1, read on the forward strand.
CCAATTTAACATTTTTTGCAACATTCCTAGCATAAATCAGAGAAAATCCGATTGGTTGCTGGCAAAATTGTCATAACCAGTCAAATGCCGTTTGACTCTAGTGTACACCAAAAAAGCTACAATTCCAACTAATGCCACAATTGAACAAACAGCCGCAACCGAAACGGCCACAGTTGCATTGACAGTCCCAAAGGAGGGTAACTCGTCTTGTATACACTGGGTCACCGGAACTGAACTAACATTGCTCATCATATCCACTGAATAGAATGGAAGAAGTTGTAGATTGTCAAACTTGAGAGCCATTACGTAACTTTGGTCGTTTGTGTTGCGTAAGAGGAGACTCGTGCTTGAACAGCTGTACATTGATCCAGGTGGAGACGAAAAGTTGGGTTCAGTATTTTCTGATGTTTGAAACCGACCTAGAGAACATTTAATATTCAAGTTTACTTCCGTTTTGAAATTAACTCTTTTTGGTTAAAAACAGCTACGAATTTCACAAACCAAAAGAAATAGCTAAAATCACTGATAATTGCATTGTTATTACAGTGCAGCTTTTTGAACTTTTTCATCTTGTTGTAGTCATGATAACAGCTCGAATTATCGGTTTTTTTCTGACTCGACTGCTAATATTACAAACAAATTTGTTCGTATTTCGCGAAAATAATCGACAGTTTTCTGAAATTATATAGTGTGAGCAAAAGTTACCAAAGGATGAAAGCAGGAGGCATGTCACAAACAGATAGCTTCATATTATCTCCCTAGGTTTTTCGCATAGCGTTTATTGGTGACTGTACAAGACAAATCGATTCGATATTTGAAGTATCGGAGTTGTACTCATTGAATCTTTTAGTTAATGCTCCGACATCCCAACTGCGTTATTAATAATAGCAATAAAAGCGAATTTAACCAAGCATGGTTACGACCATCTTGGTAGTCACTCCTATATGAAGAATAAACATCCCTCATTACTCAAAAGAGAAACCCATCCGAGGATACTTAGATTCGGACGCTAGGAAAAGATTCGAATACAGATGTCAATTTTTAGCGCAATTTTTGGCATGGGTCTGTTTGGTCTGGCCCAGAGTGTGGCCCTGAGTCTGTTAGGTCTGGCCCAGGGTTGTCAAAGTCTATTATGCCTGTCCCAGGGTCGTCAAAGTCTGTTCGGTCTGGCCCATAACTGATTTTTGGGCTGCTCGGTCTGGACCCCTTATCGCAACTCAAGTCCGTCTGGTCCATGGTTGTTGTGGGTTAGCTAAAGGAACTCATCCTGGGTTAGATAACTTTATTTACAGCTAAACAAGCTCAGCTGAAGTAGTGTTAAGCCACAATCTAGTCAGAAATGAATCTTGAAAAAACATTGAATTTTGTCCTTATCGCCGCAAAAACGAGTTGCTTGCTCCCGCAACTTAAAACAGACACACAAACTTGGTAAACTTGAATGTCTAGAACTATGTAAGTGAATCTTTATCTACACTCTCGTACATTTTATGTTTTACCCCTCGTTCAAAGAACAAAACCTACCTTCTTTCTCCTAAACATTTTTGAGGACGAAAGTCTCCCCTGTTACTGGCAAATAGTTTCATAGGACACAGACAAGACACAGAAAAAACACAGAAAAGGAAAGACAATTTTTTCAGCGACGAAGCCAAGTTCTTCATTGACGATAGGATCTAGGTTTTTTACTGGTTTCAGACGTCACCAGCAGAAATCCACCCCAGGTCTCAGATGTTACCTCTGATGTCCCGTTCCCCGATTAGATCCATCCAAGATCCAAAAAATTGAAATTGGTCACCCAAAAAAACCTTTTTTGTTACTATAACACCTCAATTGATAAACGTTGACTAGTTTGGTTGTTTTAAAAGCGCGTAAAGGCGATTTTCTAACTTTTAAAAAATATCTGCGAAAAAAAAACACAAAAATCAGAGAAATGTTCCCTATATCAGAAAAATCGAAAAAACCTATTTTGATTTTCTGACTCTATATACATTTGAACGCGCGGAATAAATCATTAAACCACAGTTTAGAATTGATTTGGCAGCAAACAAAAAGCCACGTTCATCGATATATCCTATCAGTATCATGTAAATAAGAAATGTCAGAAAAAAATTTTAAATTCAGAAAATTCAAAAAACACAATTTAATATTTTGACTACATATCCTTTTGAATTGCGGAATAAAATATTAAACCACTGTTTTGAATTGGTTTTGAATCGAACCAAAAGCCACTTCCATCAATTTATCAAATCATTATCATATAAATAAGAAATGTCAGAAAAAAAATTTTGTTTTCAGAACATTTAAAAGAAAATTTATTATTTTGACTCCATAACCGTTTGAATTGCAAAAAAAAATCAGTTAACCAATCTTTTGAATTGCTTTTCAATGAAACAGAAAGCCGATTCCATCAATTTATCAAATCAGTATCATAGAAATAAGAAATGTCCGAAAATTTTTTTTCGAAAACAGGAAATTCAAAAAACACATTTCAATTTTCTGAATACATATTCACTTGAATTGACGAATAAGCCACAAAACAACTGCTTAAACAAGTTATTGTCAGTCAGTTTGACAGCGTCACCAGTATAAGGACAGCGTCACCAGTAGGCGCCACAACAAAAATCAAAAATTTCATTTGACGAAAAAAACTACAACTTTGATTTTTTTTGAAAATTTCCAAAACCTGATTTTTGCCGATGTCCTCGGTCTCAGACGTTGCTGTTTACAAAACCCTTTATCCCCAATGGTTTCAGACGTTACCATGAGCAGAAGAAGAGTTTTCGAAGAAAATTGGCTCAATAGTCACCAGAAAATTTTTGAAAGGCAGACCTCAGACGTTATCTGTCGAAGAGAGTTTTGAACGTTTACTAATGTCAATGCATACTATAGAAAACGAACAGAGAGTAGAAAACAGCATGTTAAGTCACAGAGTTTTAAAGAAAACAAAAAAGTTTTCGCAAAACCCGAAAAAAAGACAAAATCCGAAAAATTTCAAAAGTTTTCCACAATGTGGCTCGTTTCTGCAAATTTCTAGCATTCACCAGCCCTCCCATAACTCATGATGCCTAATTGCATCGCATTTTTGCATTTTTTAAAAATCTTTCCCCTTACAACATCAAAAAACTCGTAGAAAAAAAACAGGTTTCACAAAGTTCTATGTTTGCCAAAAACTCTGAGAGGTATTTGTATATCATAATGTATGGTTAGTGTTAGGAAGTTAACGAAAAACTTGTCTGGTAGTTTCATAAGCCTTCGGGTTGCTAATTTATTTCTATTTGAGAGAAACAGACCGGTTTCTTGAAGTTGTCATGAAAAAAGACTCTAAATTAGCAATTATTTGAGTTCTGGTCTAATATTGGTTCAACTGCATAATTATAGCAAAGCACAATTTTGCTGTCAACCACAGTAGCCAATCTTTTTAGTAAAAACTGTCAAATAAATAAGCAAAACTTGTGTTTATTCAAAAAAACAAGGAATTATTTCTAATGAACAAATGTCGATTAAGGCGAAGGTTCGGAAAAACTTTCAAGTTTTTTTCGTGCAAAAAAGCTAGCTTTAGCAAACAAAATAAATTTTAGGACATCAGTTGTTGAGGAAAGTTGCGTCGCTGGTCTTTTGAACAAGAAAAAACTAGGATCAATCGCCTTGACACCTTAGACAAATTTCTTGAATCAAAAATTTGCGTCGCTCCTGTTTTCAAAGCCGTTTTTCAAATTCAGTAACGAGCTTCTTCACCAACGGCATCAACAATCAGCTGCAGAAAAGCAACAGCCAACAAGATGTCCAAGCAAAACAGCGCTGAATGGCAGCTTGCCATCAATATGTTCAAAGCGACACATAAATGTCAATGAAGAAACTGCTCGACCGCCTTGAGAAAACTGTGGAGCAGAAAAAGAGTTCAGACAATTGTTTTTGATAATCAACAAAACCAAAGGCCAGGAAACAGAGCTAATCAAACTCTCAGAAGAAATATTGAGACCACAGACACATCAAAGCACTGCATCATCAATATTGAATAGGCAAATAACACTAATAACTCGCCCCAATGAAATGGAACTTCAAGTCGATCTCTTGGACGATGATGGCCAGCTCAGTCAGTCTTCCAGTGGCATTAGTAATGATAATGAGGTCAGCTTGATCTCCAGCAGAACAAATTTGTCTCGGCATTCCACACTTGCGCCCACTGACGACAACGAACAAATCCAGCATCAGCGCGCTTTAGAAGAAAAGCAGACCCGCAGCAACATCTTCAATTAACCGCCTCCAATACCACCACGGCCAATGCAACCACCACCGTTTCTGCTTCCATCTAAAGAAACAGGACCTCAAATTCAACATGTGCTTGAAGCCCATCAGAAAAATCCTATAAAGGAAATTCATGAAAGTCTTCTAAAATCGAAAAATAACCTTGAAAACCAATCAAATACTCCGAATCCCATTACATGCTCAGACAAAGAGACTGGCCAAAAAATCACATCTCTAACAAAATCAGGGGAGCTGATAATTGCCTCCATCTTGTAAATAGAGATTTCCGCGAAAATGAAACTGCTCAATTCAACTGGTGTGACAACTTCAACACGTAGCAGAACCTTTTGCCTCCACTCCAAAATTTGAACCTTTCAAGTAATCACTTACTTTCAAACCCTTTCAATTTGAATGATTTAACTCTTCAATTGAATGCAGGTGGTCAACTTGCCCAAAACTTGGCATTTGAGAAAGACTTTAAATTAAACTTGCCAAAGAAACTATCAGGATTCAAATACCAACAGAAATCCCCATTATGTTATTTTACCAACATGCAATGGAATTTTGGACCTTCTCAAGTTCAAATAGGAACAAATGGCAAAATTGATAGTCAACTGTTAAACTGTAATCTGCAAAACCTCCCCTGATTACCCATAGTGGAAAACAAAACCTCACATCTTCCAAGTAACAATGATAAAACAGTTGCAGAAAACAATTGCCTACAATCCAACCATTGTATTGATACTATAACTGGGGTGTATTCCGCAAATGTGCTTTCAATTACCGTTTCCCTGATAGAGGAACAGCATCAAATTACCGTCTTAAATCCTGCAGCTTCTAATGTTCTGTCAATCCAGGTAGCTTCACTATCAAACGTAATTGCAGCTCCTCTGCAATTTCCACTAAATGTGAACAGTCAATACAGCCTCACCAGCACTTTCCCAGTTAATCAATATGTGGCACAACCCAGTCAGTTGTGCAACAACCAGGTTGTACTTAGCTCTCAAGTTTCGTAGAACTTTCAAGCTTCAGTAACTTCCACGATCCATCCCCCAAAGTGCATTAATCAACAGCTAAATCCTGCTGGACAAAATCAATTGAGCCTGCATTTTATCAACTAAAGTTTATTACACAATGTCAATCAACACATGAGCTCAGTATACTCGAATTCTAATGTAATACAGGAGGAAGAAATTGTTGATTTCAAACATCCAATCAAATTGCCACCACTGAAACTTCAAAATTTCCATGTAACCCTATCCACTTTCACGAATGGATCAATAACTTCAAAAAAATGGTTCACAACAACACCTCCATTACAGACACGCATCGTATAACCTACTTGCAGAATTCTGTAAGTGGGAAAGCAAAAGACTTGATTCATGCTTACTCCTGCGATCCATCTTATTATCAGACAGCACTGAGTGAACTAATCCGACATTTCGATGATCATACTATAATTGTTAATGCGTTCATTAAAGAGCTCGAACACCGGCAAATGAACTATCAAAACAAGCAAAGCTACCTTCCCTTTTCCTCATTTTTGAAAAGAGTTGTGCAAGCCTGTCAATACCTTGGCTTTACTGCAGACCTCCAGTCTACAACACTCGTTAAGAAAGCAAAAGAGAAAACAAAAGAGATCAATTTGTTTTGAAAAGGACAGAACATTGTCTCACTGAGCTGAGCTCAGACTCGATGTTTGTGGATTTTCAACAATGGTTACAGCTTCAAGCTCAAATCTATGTCAAAGTTATTCGAGAAAGCAATCAAAGAACCATCAGTTTTCAAGCCTCAAAGTTTGTCACCTCGTACAACCTGCAAACCAAGCAATACAATAACAAACTCTCAGTGTCAATCAACAACGCATCACCAGAAAATAGAAGAAAACATTGGAACTTTTGGCCTCAGCAAAAACCATCGTCAACTTCATAAAACCTTCCGAATAAAACATTTAACACAAAATGATTTTGTGAGAAGTGTAAACGAAAACAAAGCATTGCCACATGCCCTGAGTATTAGTTGTGCTCACCAGGTATTTGATATAACCTTTTCAGCTGGAACAATTTGTGTACAAATGCTTGAGCAACAAACACACAAACATTCGTGCCCATCGCAAAAACGTTGTCAGGTTTGCTGTGGATGCAATCACACAACTTTTCTTGATCCTGCCAAGCAAATCAAAAAACGCCCTACAGCAGCCTTTTCTACTGAAGTTTTTTCTTGCAGCAATCCAACAGCTTCGTCTAGTAGTAAAGCTTCAAGTAAGACTCCATATACATCTTCTCAACTGGAAAGTCAAACAAACAAAGCCCCATCAGCCGTTATGGCCAAACTTTCAACAACTAAAGCCAGCAAAACGTACAAAGACATAATAGAAACGGCAATGCATTTAACCAATCGTTCAGCATTAGCCAATGCTCAGAGCCCCCCAAGAATTGGTATGAGCAATTGCAGTTTATTTCTGTTTAATTCATCAAAGGGAATAAAGCAATCGATGCCTACGCTCTCATAGACCCCGGTAGCCAATTCAGCTTCGTATTGGACGCCATAGCTGAATTTTTTGAGCTTCTCCGTGGAACTCAACGGTCAGTACCACTACAATTTCTCAATACAGAGAACAGCATGTCCCTCTCAAAAATTGTTGAGCCAGTCACAATAACTCTGTATAAGTCAACTGAAATATCGTTTTTACTCTCTCGAACGATCAGTATCCCGTCCCTGAACGTCGCAACCGCACAAATATTCGAACTTTATCCCGGTTGTGATGCTTTCAACAGTTTGCTCCAATACATTTCCCAAATATTGCCGATGGCAAAATCTGCGCCCTCCTCGGTGTTAACGCAATTTCATTCAGCTAACCTACACATGTTATACCAGGCAATCAAAATCAACTGTTTGGTGTGAAAAATAAACTTGTTTGGACCCTCGCCGGTGGATATGAGAATTGTATCTCTGCCACCAATCAGCAGCCCGCAAGTTTGCAGAAGAAGACATTTCTTTTCCATGAGTCAAGAAACAGAACAGATGAACCTGAACTTGACGAACTTGTTCAACAGTTCTGGAATATTGAAACAGATGGCATTCAGGAAAATCCTGAACAAGATTGCACAAAACAAGCAGAACAGTTTATTGATATTTTGAAAAACTCCATTAATCACAATGGTGAGAGATATGAAATCAAACTGCACTGGAAATCAGAAATAAAGTTGGAGAACAACTTAAATTGTGCACTGAACCAAGTAAAAAACTTTAACTCAACACACTCCTTCAGCGTAAACCTTTGTTTAAAAAGAAATGCAGTAAGACTCTCTTTACAGACCTTGAGAAAAACTATGTCAAGCTGTGGAAATGCAACATTCTCAACCTCAGAATTTGGTACCATCCTGTGAAAAATATCAATAAGCCCGGAAAAGTCCGCAGAGTTGGAAAATCCAGCATCAATAGTCCGCGGTCAGTTTCTTATTTCAAACTTTTATACAGGACCACATCTCCTAAATATCCTTTTAGGTGTCCTGATGAGATGTCGAGAACATGCCGTTGCAGTCGTTGCGGACATCGAAGACATGTTTATGCAAATCGCCATCCATCATATTGATCAATCTGCTCTTTGGTTTCTCTGGTTAGCAGGCAATCAGATACAACAGTACCAAGTTACCAGACTAATCTTTAGAACAAATTGCTGGACTTCGTGCGCAATTTACGTTCTTAACAATTGTGCCAAAGATAACAGTCAACAATCCCCAGAAGCCCTCAAAGCCGTCAGAAAGCAGTTTTCATGGATGACTACTTCCAATCACATGCAACAGAAGAATACACCTGTATGGCAGTTCTTGACATAAAACATTGTCTGCAAACAGGTGGGTTTTGACTCACAAAATCTGTTTCAAACAGCTCTCTAGGCCTAAACCAAATCCCCCCAGAAGACAAAAACAACCAGACGGATGTTTTTAGAATTCTTGGTGTTTAATCTTGAAAAAGATTGCTTTCTTATGAAACTTGATTTCCCAAACGATGCTTCAGCGTACACTCAACGTAAGATCATTAGTCTTGTCTCCTCGATCTTCGGCCCAATAGGGATAATGTCGCCATCAACGATCCGTATTAAAAAAATTCTTCAAGAATTCTGGAATCTAGGGAAAAATCAGACGAAAAAAATTGCCCCTCAAGTAGTTAAAGCACTTCAAAAGAATTTGTATTCCTACCTGCCTTCTCCAGAAGTAACATTGAATAGAACTCTCAATAAGAGTTGCCATTAAACAGAAAGTGAAAATGAAGTCCATATAATTGTCGTCGTCTCAACTGTAGTAGTTGCAGTCAGTTCCTGAAAACAGTTCCTAACTTAGCAACTGATGTTGAAACTTGTTTCTTAAAATGCAAATGCAAATTGTCCCAATAAAACTAGTCAGCATATCCAGATTAGAATTGGAAGCCGTAGTAATTGGAGTTTGCCTTCTTTCAAACATTATGAAAGAGTCATGTTTTCACATTACGCGCTCTATACTCTGGACAGATAGTCAAGTAGTAGTTGACTGGTTATCCACAATCATGAAACAACCTGTTTTTGTTGCGAATCGCCTCAAAGAAATCCTTGCTTCAACGGATGCTTACCAATGAAAACTCGTTACCACCAAAGAACCTGCTGACCACGGTACCGGTGGTATCAATCCAGTGACAATTTCAGCCAAGTGCCTAACAGCGCCAGCATTTCTTTCCACAAATCAGAACAGCGCTCCTGAAAACTCTTCAAAGCATGTGTTAGCACCGCATAAAATTTCACGCAGTTTGTCGGAGCAAATAATCGACTCGACATGGTTTGCAACTTGGAACAATTTACTCCTGACTTTAGCAACAGTTTTCATTTTGGTCTTTCGAGTCAAAAAGCAAAGGTCTAAAGATCAGCAGTATATAAGTATATAACAGAGGACGTCAATCTTGCAAGAAATCGGCTGATCAAAATGTCACAGCAGCGTTTCTTCTTCTCAACCAACCAAGCCCTGAAACGCGGTTACAGGATAGCTGCAGAGTGTAAAATCCGTTCGCTCAACCCAATATTGGACATCTATGGAATCATTTCTTCATGCGAAAGAATAAAATTTGCGCCAGATAACCTCGAAGTCGAAAAGTTTCCGATTATACTGGACGCAAAAGACAAGATAGCGAGAGTCTATATAGAGCATGCGGACAACATTTGCGTTCACCAAGGAACAGAGCGAGTGAAAGCTTTTGTGCAGCAAAGATACCACATCATTGTTCTCATAAAAACTTTTTTGGGTACAAAGTTCAGATGTTTTCTCTGCAGACGATTTGCCGCTCAAAAGATTCAACCTGTCATGACTCCCCTACCTGCCTGTCGTTTCCTGACGGACTCAGCCAAGTATCCTTTGGTGAAAAAAGTCGACTTTTTTGGACTCTTTTATATAGAAGATGCCAAAGGACAGAATGAAAAACACAACGGCCTCATCCTCACCTGCCTGTTTACTTGGTGTGTTCATCTAGAAGCTTGTCCCGATCTCGACACTGACATTTTTCTAAACGCCTATCGACGTTTTGTAAGCCGCAGATGCCAGCCAACAACAATGCTCAGTGACAATGGCAAGACATTTATAGGTGCATCTGATGAACTAAAAAAATGTGTGAACTGTATCAACAAAAACAAAATCTACAAAGCAATGGCAGCAACGAACAGAACCTGAAAGTTCAACCCTCCCTGTGGACATCATTTTGGCGGTATTTGGAGTGCTTGATCCAGACCGCGAAACGCACTCTTCACTATTGATGCTTTTAGGCTACAGAAGAATGTCGCTTGTTGTGTTCAGGACAATTTTGGTCGATATTGAACTTCAAAACACTAACGATTGTCGCTGAGCTTCAAGAAAATGAAATGCCACTCACGCCAAATCTTTTTCTGATCAACAGACTATTCAACACTCTCCCACCATGAAAGTTCTACAGTCAAGATCTCGCCAGCTTCAAGTTTTGGAAGAATGTGCAGCAAATGGTTAATCATTTCTGGAAACGACTCGTCAAGGTGTATTTTCCGACACTGTTAA
>NC_134472.1:37553389-37628389 GCF_964194025.1 Convolutriloba macropyga
TTTAAAGAATATACAATCATTAAAAAAATTGAACTATACTGAAAAACAAAAGTAAGTAAGCATCCCCAATCTTCACGAAGCAAAAGTTAAAACTCTACGGCAGTATTACTCCGACTTAAATTCATATTGTGAAAACAAAATTTACTTTAGCTGTAAGATGTATGTTATCGTCTCCTGTGTCTGCAAATTTATTCAACTCCAACTCAGCTGTGGCTAACCCCGGCTTCTAGTATTATGATTTGTGTATAAAAAAGCTAAACGCTGCTTATATTTAGTGTTCTATATTTTTGTATAAACAGGTCTAATACATAAATCTTTGTCTTCGATTTGCTTCTTTATCGGAGTGCAACTTTTTTATTAATGAGATTCCGTATTGTGTGATCTATGGTAAACCCAGTCCAATTTGATATTGAAGAAACTACCAAAGAGTGAAAAACTATATTAGCAGAGAGCAATAAAATAAATTTGTTTTGCAACGGTAACCTGCATTATAGTGGGTCACTTAGTTAACAAAAGTTAACTGCAAAAAAGTATTATCCTGACAGAGTGGCAGTCAGTGGAACGAATTGGCCGGTGTGAAGCTTGCTTTGTCATAATTGGGTCTGCCGAACAGGACCATGGGAAAAATTTGCTCTCCAAATTGATAAAGAGAGTGTAAAGTCCCTTGCAATCTACATCGAACGGATCAAAAGAGTTCACAGCCAAATAACCCAATTGAAAAAGATAACTCATCACAAATTTTGAAGTGCGAATCTTTGCAGTGCGAATATGTAAAGCAAAAGCAAACAGCAACAAAGCAGATCAAGCGTAATCAAAAAAGAACAGTCTCAGTCAACAGCGAGATTTAAATACAATAGAAAAAATTAAGATCTGGGGGAAAGAGTTCACAGTTAACACAGTCTTAGCTGAGAAACATTTCAATGATCAGATAGATTCAACAAACTAAACATTCAATATATACACACTGTTCAAATCTTAGAGGAGCAACTCCCTGAAACAACACTGCGTCAAAACATGATGCATTCTAACCAGCGATTGTTTAGAAAAAACAGCTAAAGCAACCAAGAAAGCTAAAAGTGGACATAGATTTTCAATCCTCGGATCTGTAAGCAATAGTACTTAGCCTGCAAAGAAAGCAGAACAAAGCAACGTGATCAAAACAATGAGCGCAGGTCAGCGTAACGATAACATCCCAAAGGAGAATTCAGGAGCTCAAACGTTAAAAAAGGAACAGTAGTGAATGGTCGGTATACGGAAAACCTTTGAAAACATTTTCAGCACAGCGAAAGCTTAGAGGTCGCACGAAGGAATTCCATTTCGATTTCAAAGCGAAAACTGGACTGTAGAAGACTCAATTTGGATGAAGAAACCTAAAGCAGGAACAGCAATAGAAGAAACCCCAATCTATGCATTGTCTACTGGAAGAAGAGTGTGCGCTATGCGCTAAAACGCAAAACGAATTGAACGGCGACAGAAACTGACGTTGTTGGTTCGAAGTTGACCAACGCGGGCGAATTGTTTGTCATCTGGAACCAAAAAAAGAGAGATGTCTCAAAGTGTCCAGAGAAATTGGAAAAACCAGACAAATCAGATAAATCACGGTCTCGCTTCGATGCCGTCCCAGAGCCGACACATCCTGCATCCTTTTCTCATGATGTCAGGATTTGCGCGATTAATCATTAAACGTTCAAGTCCTGAGAGCTTACCTAGAACTGTTATTTTATACCCCAGTCTATATTCAGGTGGCAGTAAATCACTTTTTCTGAGGTTGAAACTTCGATAATAAACGCTCAAAGGGCCGGAGGTCTCTAGTTTGTTGCTTGCTACTTTGGGTCCACAAACAAAACAAGACTCAGAGGCAATGAGCCATCTGAAAACTGTACAAACAGCAGCCAAAACAAAGTAAAAAAAGAAGAAATGGGTTATACTGGACTGTTCTATGCTGCTTTTGGATTATTCAGCAGAGAAATTTTCCAGGGCCTCGTTTGAGGGAATCAATGTAAAGCTGGGGAGTTCTTCAAGGGCGAGCCAATTGACTTAAGAACGTGGTGATCTGCAATTGAGCTCAAAACTTAATGTCTACACCTAAGCTAGCTCAAGTTCTCAAAGGGAAGAGTTAGTTCTATGTTGATGAAATTTGGCATAATCTGTTTTTTTTTCTGAAAAAATGCTATCTAGAATTGCATTGGTGAAGGGAGGATTAGCTAATGGAACTAAAAAAAACTGAATTTGTAACTTTCCATCAATAAGAACCGTAATTGTGATTGATGGTGTGCTACTGTGAGGAACCAACGCCTATGATATAGATGTGTAGGGTAAAAACATGCAATTATGTATTGTCAAACCAGCGCGAGCGCTAAAAAATGTTCACGAAAAAGCCAAATTGATTGCATAATACAGAAGACGAAGTGGTCGAATGCAATCACGCAGTCATCTTATGCGCAGCATCAGTCGATAAGAGTGACAAAGTTACTAGTTTTCCTGTGAAAGTCACTTTCTCAATACAGAAGGGTGTCAACAGGCAGAACACATAAGCTTTGCTCTATAGTGGGCTGATAATTTCATTTATCCAGCAAAGTTGCCACAAATAGTTGGGATTACCAGGCAGCAATCTTACGTTCAACACAGCTGGTATAAACGGGAGGACTTGAAAAGAGGAAAAGAGGATAAAGAATCTTGATAAGATTCTTTAAAAATATAGGATCTTCCTTTGATGGTGCACTCAATCGAAGCGTTTGCACACCCGGCATGCTCATTGCGAAACACATCTGAGAAGGGAAGCTTCCACCATTTGATTTTCTTCTCAATTAGCTACCTTTTTATTGAGCTTGGCATCTTCTTTGGCCAAAATCCTTTTAAGCTACAAAACCCATTCGGCAACAAGATAAGAACACGAATTGAGCTTCTTGCTGTTCAGAATTAGAAAAACGGTTATTAACTCAGCGAACCCAATAAGGGCAAAAAAATTGTTATTTTGACCTCACAGAAGATTGGGTTGGATTCATTCATTGGAGCAAAAAACATCGAAGGGAACCAAACCCAATTTTTCAATCGTTAGTTGATAGACGCATATTCAATAAATAATTATAAAAGATACAGAACGAATCCCAAATGAACACAACTGTTGGAAAAGAATGGCACTTACCTCACTATCTGCTGCTATAGAAAATATTAAAAAATGAGATATGTTTGCAATGCTGCATCAAAATGCAAAGAAGTATGCTCAAACCAAAAAACATTAGCAGGAATTTATCTGCACATAGATTTAGTTGATCTATATTCAGATTTTTGACGAATGATCAATAACACTGACAGTCAATATCAAATGGATGTTTCTGCAAGTGGAAGTTTTTGCAACAAAGAGTTTTTTAATTTGCGTAAATTACGCTCTCATGCGAGAGGGACTCAATAACAAGTAAAAAATATCGAATTACATCAGAAAAAGTTAAATAAAAACTCTACTTCTACAAGATTTTGAATTCAGTTGAAACACCAGACGAAATATTTGAGGTCTTCAATTTTCTACAATCTTCTTTCTTCACTATGGATGCAAGTTGAAGAAATGGATAAGCAACAGCAATGCGGTGTCTGTGGCAAGCCTCAAAATCTTGGAATCGATCCGCAATTGGAAGCAAATTGATGTTTAACTATATACAAAGGGCTTCTCGGTGCTTGGACTACAATGGCTTGTTATTGATGGCAGCCTTCAAGTGCCTAGAACTCCCATCAGACCACTGAACAAGCAAATGACGCACGTGAATATTTTATTACCTAGAAAGACGTCCAAGTTCTAACGAAACTGTTAAAATATAAGAACATCCGCGTTATCTGTTTGGAGCTAAGATATCTCCAATTTGTGCAAATAATGCTCTCAAGCTAATAGGACTAGATAACAAAGAATTGCATCCAAACGCAGAAAAGGCAATGTTTAACAGCTTCTACATGAATAATTTCATCAAACCAGTTGTAAACCATGAAGAGGCAATCAAAATTTTCAATCAATTGCATCATCTTCCCTCGCGCCATTGATTTGCACTGAAGAAGTGGATTAGCAACAACAAAGCAGTTACCTAAGCAACACCAAAGGACTCAAAAACAACCCGCAACACGAAATTAGTTAAATTGAAACATATTACAGAGGGATCCTCAGTTCTTGGACTACAACGGAATGATATTGATGATAGTCTTCAAACCTGCAGTCGTACCCAGTGGAGAACTTGAAGCGCTCATAACTCAGAGAAAGACTCTGAAAATAGTTTATTCTTCGTTTGATCCCATCAGATTGTTTGCTCCCTTTCTTGATACCCAGCGGCAACTTCTGGAAAGTGAGTGGACAGCTAATGGACAAAACTGCGATAAGGAAAGGAAGCATGGGGAAGAAGCAGGATTACTGAAATGGGAAGAACGTTTTCCAATTGTGATCATGACCGGCATTGGTAGAATATAATTCAAAACGGGGGGGACAAAACCAATCTTCATGCGTTAAGTGACATGTAAGCAACAGGCTATCTACGTTCTCAAATAGCGGAAAATTTAGTCGACGTGGCTTCTTTTTGGAAAAAGCAGAGTGAAAATGATGAGACATTGCACAATTCCGTTCTGGGAACTACAAGCAGCAGTCTTGGGATTCCCATTAAAAGAACAGATAGTCGAAGAACTTAAAATGAACATAAATAATTGTATCTTTTAGGTGAAACCCAACAAGAAGACATCAGTGTATACACAGCTCCCGTTGTATAGACGAGGTGTTATGCCCAATCGAGTGGCTGATATACTGGGTACAAGTGATTTTGAGCACTGGAAAGATATATTTGAGCGGTATCAACAACCTAGCAGAACTTGCCACTAGAGGAATCATCAATAAAGAAATCAGAAAAAGAGTGTGGCTCACAGGTCTTAGTGGATGAAATGATTAGGAGGAGAATAGCCAGAATAGGTTTTGAAGACACAACTCGAAAGTAACAAGTTTATCAATCTGTGGGGACAATTCAGTATTTTCTACAGGCTAGTGAAAACTGGATGGCACACTTAGAGCTATCTTTGTGCAAACAGAAACTAGCCAAATTCTTAGTAAGAGTTGATGAAAGAGTAAAAGCAAGAGCAGTCATCTTCAAGTTACCACAAACATAACAATTAGGTGACACGAAGTCTCTCAAAGCTGAAAACATAGTTCTAAAATTGCAGAAAAGTTCTACAACTCTCACAGTTTCCTGATGGCGATTTACTTATTTGAAGCCAAGACCAAGTAGGCAAAAATTGAATGTGCTTCCTTAAAGTGCACTCATTTCTTTTCAATGGAGTCATCAAGCTTTTTAGTTATTCATACGAACTTAACTCAAGATCATTTGATACGAATGTAATACTTACGGAGGAACGATGTCCAGCAAAGATGAAGGTTTATGCCCTACGTTCAATGAAAAACAAGTCTGTAACCTGCAGAATTGGCAGAGTGCAAACGATAGCTGGACTAAAAGCAGATTTGCCAGACGAGCAGCTAAATGGTTCAACAGCCTTTATATATACTGGCGTGAACTACTTTGGGTTATTCACTTTAATATGAAGAAGGGCGATGCTGTCTTTTGTTTTTATGTCCAACTGCGAGAACGTTAAATATCGCAGTGGTGCCTAAATCCGATGTAGATAGTTGTCTAAAAAATCATACATTTTTTGCACGAAGAAATGAGCCGAGCAAAATGATCAGCGACAACGGGGTGTATTCTACTGCAGATAAACGGAATTTACCGAGTACACTGCGGCATCGAGTGAAGAAGGGATTGATGAATATCTATTTAAACAGATGAATATGGGAACCAGATGAATATTCAACGTATTTGCAACATACTACCTTTGGAACGGTTAGTCGAAAGTTATATGGAAGATATGTACGCGGTCTTTAGGAATTGATCAGTCACTGAATACGTTTTTTCCTTCCCTAATCATCAAACGCAGAATAATTTTTTGATCATCGAATTCTCTTTGGTTACAGTCAGGCTTATGCATATCTCATATGAGATCAATTTTCTCACGAGTGTTGGCCGATTTGTATTAACCGGCAGAAGTGGCGATCTGCAGCAAAACAAAAACCTCAAGCCAACCAACCTTATTGGGTTGGTCGAAGATAGTGACAACCGATTGTATTAAAAACCGAGTCCAGATACAGAGACCATCCAAGTCTCAGACGGTGTGATCTGATCAACGAAATTTGAACCAACGATGGGGTCTACATAGACCAGTATTTATTCTCGCTTCTGTTCCAGCATGCGGGAAAGGTGTTTGCGCATTAGAAAACAAGTGCTATGAGGGCCGCGCAGTACCTAATTTCCTATTGAAACCATGTTAGTTTTTATATGTCGACTTACAAATGCGTTGGTGCAGGCTATATTTAACAACAAGCTTTTAAGTTAATTCTACACTGAAATACTGGGTGAGATTTCTGGTATCCGTTGGATATTCTGCATGATTAACAACAAACTCATGATGTCAATCTTCAATGGAATAATTGGCGTTCTGGAATTCTGTAGAGATAGCTGACTTCAAAAATTGAGGGTTGAGCATTGACATGCAAATAGACGGATCAATGTATAAATTAAGATTAAAAGCTAAATAATTTTTGCTGAAGTTCTATACTTGTGCCACTAAAGGACATATAGCTGGTAAAGAAGCACAAGTTTTCAACTAAAATTTGTTTCTTGTAATCGAAATTTTCCATGAGATGGAAGCTAAGACTAGCAAATGGTCTTAATTAAATTGATAAGGCGAAGGTAATCTACAGTATTGCGGAATCTACAGTTCACTAAAATTAACAGCAAAAACTTTACATCCGGGCAGATTTGAAACCACTGAAACGAACTGGGCGGCGTAGAACTTCCCTTGTCATAAGTTTGAGAGCAGCTTTTTTGTCAAGATTTCGTATGATGTTCTTTACTTGAGTCTGAAAAGGTATGCATTGATTCAATTGGATTATATATTTTTTCAAAAATATATTTTTGTTTCCTTGTAATTGTAGATTTAACATTTAATCATATGAACTGGAAGGAAGTTAAATTTTTGATGAGAAAACTCAAATTACAACTGCTTCGTTGAATAAAACTTGTTCAAAAATTGTTCAGAAAATGTTTCTTTTCATTTTTTGTCAAAAAATCCTACTTGTAGTGAAATTTTTTGATAGCGTTCTGTGCAAAAAAACTTTGTTTTCACTTTTGAGCAATATGCGATGAATCTTTTCCCACGACAAAACAATTCTCTGACCTGAGATTGATGTCGAGTTAATGTGTTACTACTTTTTTGTTCATTATAAATGTACATTTTTTTGCCTCGTTTCGCATATTGTTTGAATATGTAATGGGTAGAACGCTGGTCTTTAGAGTATTTGATTTTGAAAAAAAAAACATTTGAGATATTGAATCACAAAATGCAACTGATAATGTTTCCTTATACGGAAATTTTGACCTACAACAGGCTTTTTTCAAAAAAAACATTGGTGTAAAGATAGAAACTACTATTCAAAATTGAACCGATATAATTATTGGTTTCAAAAGGCACCAAGAATTAAAACGAATTCACAACAAAAGAAAACTAAGTTCGTGGTTCAGATTAGGTCATATAGAACCGTAATATCAATTACTATCAATAGGGCAGAATGTTAGTACAACTTGCTTCGAACACGCTAATCGTATACTTTCGTAATAGTTCAGTCCTGTTACAACTGCTACTACTATAAATTTTCAGCATTAATTAAGTCACCTAAAACGCTTTAAGTCACCATTTCAAAGATTTCAAATAAGAAGTCTTGAGATCTCTGGATTAATGGGGAAACGCGAGTGAAATTTTCATTATAGTGGGACTTCAACGAATTACTAGCGGGATTAGTTGAACAGTGAAATTATACTGGACCAGTAGTGGATAATAGTGGGACCCGAACATGGGCAGATTTTAACTTCCTCTATAGGAAAGTTGTTAACAACGAACATTTGCAAAAATTTAAGTTATTTTGTGCACTTTCCAATGCTCAGCACCAAAGTTCCAAATTGCTCCAAAGTTTTTGTCCTGCTATTGCGTAAAATAAATATTAAAACATTTTCAATTGCTGCAAGAATTTTTTTATTCAGCTAGAATCTTGACTTTCCCATAAGGTGTTGAAAGATATATTTGATTAGGGAACAAGCTGCCAAAAGAAATCCGGAAAGAAAAAAACAAAAAACAAATTTAAGGAGAAATTAATTAGAGAAATGATCAAATTACATGAACGTCAGCAAATCTGCAAATTATGTGTTTCGGTTTCTTTAATGAACTACTCGTTAAATTTTGTTTAGTTTTTTTTTCTAGAAAAGAACTAACAGACTTCACGATCCCTCTTGGAACATTTTATGTGTGTATAAATACCACAACGACTTCATATATAAGCCTTTATTTTCTTCCTTTCTTCTATCAACTCAGAGGCGACGAAAAAAAACTAAAACCTGAAACCTTAGAAACCAACCTAACGTTCCTTAGCAAATGAGTTTTGACAAAAATTTGGTCTTCTTTTTTTTACTAGAGGTCACAAAATGGTGTGCAAACGGGCATTACCAACCCGCACTCTTATTGTCTCAAAACAATAGGCATATCTTTTCGTGATTTTCGATTGGCTGCAGCGCAATATTTCTACTATTGGAGCACAGTTGTCGGAATTGTGATAGTTTGTTGTCAGTCAATTTCCGA
This sequence comes from Convolutriloba macropyga, assembly GCF_964194025.1. Lineage (NCBI taxonomy): Eukaryota > Metazoa > Xenacoelomorpha > Acoela > Convolutidae > Convolutriloba > Convolutriloba macropyga. Next base: position 37,562,090 of record NC_134472.1, read on the forward strand.
GCACTGTACACACTGAAATTGTAGCTTTGAACAAAAGAAACAGCAAAAAACTCGGAGTTGTTAAAGGAGTACGTTTTCTGTGAAGAAAAACTTAAAATTTTCAAGCTTGTGGCTACCTGGCTGTGTCGGATTGCTGACAGCTTTCTCGAACTGAAACATGGAATTGTTATTTTCAAATCACGTTGCTAAAAAATTATTACAAAAATATTACTACTAACCTGATAGTACTGATGTGATAACTATCGTTCTGAGAACTCCAATGCAAAATCTGTAACTCTTTGAGTTCAGAAATTTTCCCATTTCGTGTTAATAATATCAAGTTTCTGTTTCTAACGCAAATATATTCTCAAAAGAAATTTGACCCCAAAGGAAGCTAGGCTAAATTGGAGAACACAAAATGGCTGCTAATAGGTAGCAGAATTTCTGGTTCTGTTGGAGCAAAATTAAGCAAATATTAAATGTTTTTTCACAAGATAAGCTATGAATTTCCCCCAGGTTTTATCAGTTCAAGTGTGACAAAAAAGGTGGTAATCTATCATATGTATGACAGAGGTAAAGTAGTGTGCTGATTACCAAGCAAACGTATAAAAAAATAATGTTATTCTAACCAAATTTTGCTCTAATTTTAATCTCAACGTTTATAATTTATAAATGGCTCTTCACAACGTGTGCTCGCATATCATAATGCGGAAATTCAAACTTAAAGAGCTAGCTCGTTGATAATTCTGTTGACGACAAAGGTGGAAAAATTCCACAGAAGGGGTAAAATATTACAAGCAGGAATGAATAGGCTTTAAAACAGTTTAAAAGATTAAAAACAACTGCTGCGGACGTTAAGGGAGAATTTTTAGACCTCCAGTGAGGTGGTGTTATTCCATGCAAAATTCAGGCCTGGCTGTAAATTGAAGAAAAACAAAATCCATAACAGCTATATAGTACGTGGGTATACGGAAAACACGTTATTTTGGAGCTCGCGGGGAAATTAGTAGAGGTTTAGGAGTGAAATGGGGGAGTGGTGCGTGTACGTGAAAAGGAGAAAAGCGAAAAGGGGAGGGGGCTGGTTTGGTAAAGGGGGTTGTAAGGAGCATCTTGAATTGATGGGTGGAATAAAATATCAAACAGGTAATTCAAGTTGATTGCAATCACATGTGATCAAAGGTGACGCTTGACTGACCTGATTGCGTCCCCTCTCACTTGTAATGGTACTCTACAACAGCTCTATTCGGAGAAGTGATGCATTTTTTATAAATACATAGCATAGCATTGCAACTACACCAGCGTGATATCTCACTTTTACGTGGCTTAAATCCTTTCACAGGCGCCCACTCGGGAAATTAAATCAAAGCGAAGAGTTTTAGGGGGCCCTGTGACTAACTATACCTGTTTTTAAACCTAATTCACAGTTTGCAAAAAATTTGTTACCAGCTATATGCAAATCTCTTGTTATCATTTTCCGATAGAATTTCAACAAAAATAGGCCTCATGATATTGTTAGGGCTGATATTGCTTTAACTAACTAGAAAGGAAAACGTTATTATGGGACATGCCATTCACTTGATCAACTTGAATTTAATTAAAAACAAATTATTAAAAAAGCAGGTGATTTGAATAATAAAAGCAACGCTCAACATGAACAAATTTATAAATATAAATGACAATTATTTGCAGGGAAAAGTGATGGTAGATAAAATCAGGCAAACATTATGTCGATTAAATATACATTTTGCTGAAAAGCTTTCTTATAGCATTAAATAGTTCATGATAACGGAAAAACCGGTGTTATATGTTGGGTTATGGATTTTCGCAAGCGGAATAAAAATTTTTTTTTAACTAAGTAAAAAAAATAATTTATCAAATTTGAGAGAATAACGTAAATGATATTTTAAACTAGAATTTAGAGATTTACAGGACAGATCTAATTATTAGATAAAGATTGAGATTTGATTTTGAGGATGAAGAAAGGCTCAAAAATCAGCTGTATATACCCATTATCAGTGCGAAAAGATCAAGATACGAAACTATTAATAGCATCTTGATTTATAGTGGGTGTCTCAAGGATTACCCAAAATGAATAGCATCTGCAAATTTTCTGGAAATATGTTGCAGGGGATACCATAAAAAGATCTCAATGATTTCTTTCACATTTCCAGTGCTATCATAATCATTCAAGACATTCTTGGAAGATTTTACATCAATAATTTCACCCAATAATAGTTATCTGGTTTCAAATTTATCTGGTAAATTTATTGACAATTTAGTTATCAAAATTTTGTGACTACAATCAATTGTCTTTTGTCTTAATAATTTTGTAAGTTAAACTTTTTTCTCATAGTTCTATTTAAGTTAAAGTCTTTAGTTTGATCCAAACTCTAACGTCCCTACTCCGACTTGAGCAGCAGATTATGTAGAATCTGTTTCCATCAAAACTGTCTTGAATGTTTCCACCTTCAATACGGGTAAAAGATTTTTTGAAGATGTTGGCTTTCATTTTGTCAGAAGGAACATAATGAATTGAAATGGTTCCATCTTCCCTCTTGTCCGGAACTAAGTGAAATTTTGTCTCAATGTATTTGCTCGTCTCGTTCATGACTGGCTGTTTGGCCAAAATTTGATTTAACTCTATTTGTAATCTCCAATTGCTATTAGATGATTGTGTAGGATGCCGATATCCTCCCGAAGTTGTTTCAGATACAATGCTCCATGAACATCTGCTACCATGCCCTGATTTTCTGCATATGATGAAGGAAGAGCAACTGTAATCCGCTTTTTGACACACCAACTGAGTGATGCGCCACGCCCGTTGAGCTTGCAGTAATAGCCCGTCCTTGATTTTGTGTCGTTCACATCAACAGACCAGTGTGCATCAATTTCCTTACTGAATCATAAATAGATTTTTTGTGTAAGTAATTTTTAAACCCTTCGAATCTTGATTATTTTGCTGGATTCGTTTTCCGCATAGCCAGTGTTGATTGAGAGTTGCTTTCGAGTGTATGACAGATTGTTGACATTGAGCATGACTTCTGGCCTCGTTTGTTTGACCAGATAAGAAAGTGATCCAACCAAGCTCCTCTAAATCTTTCGATCCACTTCTCCATCTCTATTATGTGCTGTCTGATGTTTCAATTTCAAGTCAACTGGAGCTCTTGAGGATTTGCATTGAGCCATATGGAACCACTCAAGCATTGTTTTTATGGAGCCTTCTTGGTCAACTCTTAGTTTGCGTTCCTTTTAATATCTCGGGCTTAAAGACAGAGAGGCACTAAAGTCTCAAGGTTGTCTAGTCCCTCCACTTGATTGAAGCATTTTGCCACATAGCGTGCTTTGTAAACGACAACCTTACCACTGGGTCCCATTTCCATTTTCTAGACCCACTTGCAAGGTATGACGTCCCTGTCTGTGTGTAGTCTCACTCCTTTATTGACTGGTGTCGCAGGCCCAATCGTCACCTTGCTTGGCTTCGTAGACTGTTTTGGTTTCCACATAGTCACCCTCAGTCAAAAGAACATGGGTCCTGACCTCTCCAAAAAATGAGGATTATTCTAAACTCGTGTCTCTTGTTGGAGGTCATGGTCTTGAAGACTATCATCTGGGTGCCAGATCCCTAGCTGCTTTTACTCCTCATCTAGTAGGTCGGGCGTCTCTGTGTATTCAGGGAATGAGCCCACATCGGATTTCATGATGATCACGTCTCAAACTGCCACCACTATGCGTGTGTTGGATACGTACACCATGTACCTGTTGTCTCCTTCAGTGTAACCCAAAAACTTTCCTTGCATTTCTTTGGATTAAAGTTCGCTGACGTCTCTGTCCTATTTCCTCATGAAGTCTGTGGAAACAAAAACAAGTTAAATAGATTCGAAGGTTCAGGAACCAGTGTAATCTCTCCTGTCTTCTATGTGAAACACTGCTTTCAGTGTTTTCGTGACATCAGATATCACTGTCGCGTTTCTTGGTTGTACTAAGATACCGTCAATACAGAACACTGTGAAAGAGTAAACATCCTTCTCTGCTCTTGCAAACAAGCATGGAACATCCTTTATTTGGTGAACCCTTGCTTCCATAGAAAATTCGTCAACTAATTTTTTAGCTTTTTTTAAGCCATAAAATGATCTAAGTAGTCGGCGTACTACCTGCTCTTTATCTCAATTGAGTTTCGCAATTTCGCGTGCTGTTCCCGCAGCCCTTTTTGTTAAATTGCTGAAGGCAGAAAAACCGTCGTGACATCAAATAGGTGCTTCACATGATCTTGTTTTGCTGAAAATGGAAGTAGAATCCTGCAATTTTTTGGCTTACAGTTAGGCACAAAAGACTCAAGGTTGTCCAGTCTTTCCACTTGTATGAAGCATTTAGCCACAGAAAGCACTTTGTATCTGTCAACTGGACAATTGGTTAGATGTCTTGTTGGTTAGACCTCTTGTCATCATAGTCTCCCATCTCTTCAAAAACCTCTCCATGCTATCATTTTAAAGTTAACCTAAAGTTAACAAAAACATTCAAGTGCTGGATCCACTGACAAAAATTTGGAAAGAATTAAATATCAAAGGGTTCAAATCTTCTTCGTGGGAAGTTGCAGTGAGAAACCAGCGGTGGTCCAAAAATGTGGCAAATAAGATATCCGATGAGCTTGCCGAATGTCGCAAAAATTGGCCGATTCGAAAATGCATAAAACACAAGGCAGGCCCGTTACGGCCAGGGTTGCCAGGAGCAGCCACTGGACAAGGATCATTAGGCTAAAGAAAAGAAAACAGAATGATTCATGTGCAGGATCTCTCAGTTTCAAATTAGTGTTAAGGAGAAAAAAAATGCCATCAACAGAGTTTCTCGATTGGCGCCTTATTACTTCTCCATTTGGAAAAGCCACCACTTTGCGTATGTTGGGTATGTACACCATGTATCCGTTGTCTCCTTCGGTGTGCCCCAAAAAACCTTCCTTCCTACTTGGATTAAAGTTCACTGACGTCTCCGTCCTATTTCCTCATGAAGTCTGCAAACAAAAACAAGTTAGATAGATTCGAAGGTTCAGGATCCAATGTAGTCGCTCCTGCCTTCTATGTGAAACATTGCTTTTAGTGTTTTCGTGACATCAGAGATCACTGTCGCGTTTCTTGATTGTACTAAGAAATCGTCAACACAGTGCACTGTGAAAGAGTAAACATCACTCTCTGCTCCGGCAAACAAGCATGGAACATCTCTTCTCTTGGTGAACCCTTGCTTCATTAGAAAATTCGGCAAACAGTTTTTAGCCTGTCTTAAGCCATAAATTGATCTAAGTAGTCGGCGTACTACCTTCTCTTCATCTCATTTGAGTTGCGCAATTTCTCGTGGCTGTTCCCGACGCACTTTTTTTTTTAAAAATTAGTGAATGCAGAAAAACCGTCGTGACATCAAATAGGTGCGTCACATGGTCTTGTTTTCATGACAATGGAAGTTGAACCCTGCAAAATTTTGGCTTACAGTTAGGCACATAAGCCTCAAAGTTGTCCAGTTTTTCCACTTGTATGAAGCATTTAGAAACAAAGCGCGCTTAGTATTTGTCAACTGGACAATTGGTTAGAACTCATGGTTAGATGTCTTGTTGGTTAGACCTCTTGTCTTAATAGTCTATCATCTCTTCGAAAACCTCTCCATGCTATCATTTTAAATTTAACTTAAAATTAACAAAAACATTCAAGTGCTGGATCCTCTGATAGAAATTTGGAAAGAAACAGCTATCAAAGGTTCAAATCTTCGTGGGAAGTTGCAGTGAGAAACCAGCGGTGGTCCAAAAGTGTGGCAATTAAGATATCCGATGAGCTTGCCGAATGTCGCAAAAATTGGCCAATTCGAAAATGCATAAAACACACGGCAGGCCCATTACGGCAAGGATTGCCATGAGCAGCCACTGGACAAGGATCCTTGGGCTACAGAAAAGAAAACGGAATGATTCATGAGCGGGATCCCTCAGTTTCAAATTAGTATTATGGAAAAAAATGCCATCAACTGAGTTTCTCGATTTTCGCCTTATGACTTCTTCATCTCTATGGTAATTCAAGAAGACTATTTTCCGTTTTTTTTTTCAATGGAATGTGATGAAGCTAAAGATCGCGCCAGGCGCCAGTCTCGCATGCACGTCCAGTTTGAAGGTCTCACTTCCTGGTAGTCAATTACGTCGGGCTCTTGTTGATGCTCTATTTGAACCGACATACACTGCAGAGAGGGATTGCTAGTCTTCACTGCTCCTCTTCGCAATTGTTCGTCGATGATTGATGTCCTTGCATTTCGCTCATGCTAAGCTGGAAGGAAAGTGAATGAGCGTACGCCCTCGACAACAAAATGTACGTTTTTCAAATGTTTATAAAATTATCTCTAGAAAAAAAAGCTTGAACATAAGTGAAAGCCTGAAACACCTGAATTGTCGGGATTGAAAAACTTATGTATCTCACTGTATTTTCAATCTCCAGTCAGCAAAAACATAACAGGGATAATTCAGAAAATAACACAGCTGATCAAAATTTTCTCAAATGGTTTTCTGTTTCAGCTAATTTTTAATCAGAGCGCTACGTTGCTCCAGCCAACCCATTTACTACTTTTCTCACAAGCATACAATCTGAATCTGAAGAGAAGTCATCCCCCTTGACATTCATCCCATTCATGAATGGAATTGTCAAGGTCTCCGATTTGGTTTTCGATGACAAAAGGAAATGCCGCATATCTTCGGTGGCATACAGATTTCGATATTGCTGTGTGGTGGCAAAGTTGATGAGATTGGACAAGGAATCAGTATCAACAAAGATTCCAGTTCGTCTTGTCAGCCTCGCCAATGAAAGCCACGAAGAGAACTACCAGAAAACGTTTAAATTGAATTTCCTCAGCAAACGGCAGATGCTGTTATGTTGTTCTTCTTGTTGACAACAATCAAACGTAGAAATCGTTTGGACGGCAAGAAGTTCTCAACACAGGTGTCAAATGAGTTTTTTTCCGTGAACGAGCAGCAGAGAAAAGCGTTCGCTGTAACGGAGAGCAAATACCTGATCAGATATGCTTTAAAAGCAACGAAAAATGGCAACATCCCCACTTACCTCGTGGACGAATATCGTGGTGAAAAAGGGGATATCCTAGAACTGGAAAAACAATATATTGCTATATGAATGATCAAAATCGCCAAATGTAGAGGTTGCGTTTTGACGCTGCTAAAAAAACGCTGGTAACAACTGTGAAAAACAACAGCCCAGATGAGGATTACAGATTAATTGTGCAACCAAATTTAAATGCAGCGGCTCTCTGAATATCACCTCACTCACTTCTCGGTACACTTGTTTCAAAACAATTTTAACAACCTTAGTGTCATCCAACCTTGTGTGTCTTTTGTATGATGTTTATTTTGATTTAGTGACATTTAAACTTCTGACAAACAAATGCGGATCTTTTCGGTTTGTGCACACACCACCCCCTCCCCCTGCACAATTAAGCCACAACCCCACATCCCTCTGGTTACATTCCGGCAAAGTTTGAGACGCTTAAAGGTATTTGAAATATTTGAGACGCTAAAAGATGTTTGTAATTTTTGAGACGCTAAAAGATTTTTGAAATTTTTGAGACGCTAAAAGATGTTTGAAATGTTTGAAAAATTTGAATAATTTTTCCGCAAATGCCGGTCCCCAGCTGGGAATGAAAAGGAGGAGGGATGAACCACAAAAATCAAATCGAAAAATCTCGAAGAAGTCGCTTTCAACCAGACTTAATTAAAATTTCTGACAATTGCTTGAGTATTTCAGCTCGAAAAACCACCGAATGCAGCTGAGTGACTGTAAATGTGGGACTGGCCAAATCTTTTTTGTGAAATATATGATGTACGCCCCATAGCCACAAAAACCATAGCCACACTTAGTTTTGATTATTTCTAATTGAAATGCATAGGCAATAAAAACAATTCCTTTGAAATTTTGAATGTTTGGATCGTTATCCATCACTTTTCCCGCTATCCATCAGTTTTCCCCCATTTATCACATCCGAAATTTTTGGCATATATTCCAGTTGATAAGCTGGTGTAGAATCAATGAACCGGAGTAGAAGTCCTTTGACAAGTAATACTAGTAACAATTAATTTAAAAAAATGGAATACATAACTGTACTTTATTTTCGTGGCCGAAATTTGAACACTTTTGCGCACACGTGTTGCGCAATTCCCTTCACCCTTGCCTTTTTTTGCTGAAGTAGCCATTTTTCGCATAATTGTTGCATTTTCAATGTATTAGCATTGGAAAAACAAACGAACACAGGATACAGAGACCGGCCATATTTGCCCTTCACTAATTAGGTATACCTCTGCGGCGTAGTGAGGGGGTAGTGGGGGGAATTTTTAGATTTTACCCCGCCCCCAAAAGTTACAGAACCCTCACTCTTATATCACATTACCTCCATTAACATCCCCTACTCTTGCATCTTTTCACCCCCCATTAACCTCCGTTCTCTTGCGTCATTTTACCTCCCACTATCCCTACTCTTACATCGTTTCACCCCCATTACCCCTTACTCTTACATCGTTTCACCCCCCCCCCCCCCTTATCCTCCAACTCTTACATTATTTTACCCCTCCCTCCCCCCGATTACGCCCTACTCGTTTTACCCCCAATTACACGTCTTCTCTTTTATCGTTTTACCCCAATTACCCACTTACTCTTACATCGTTCTTACCCCCCTTAACCCCATTACTCCCCTACTCTTACATCGTTTTACCCCCACCCCCATTAACCCCTACTCTTACATCATTTAATCCCCCTCCAATTACGCTCTGCTCGTTTTACCCCCTATTACCCGCCTTCTCTTTTATCGTTTCACCCCAATTGCCCACCTACGCTTACATAGTTTTACCCCCATTAACCCCACTACGCCCCTACTCTTACATCGTTTTACCCACCTACTCTTGCGTTGTTTTACTCCCCATTAACCTCCCCCCACACTCTTACATCGAATTACCCCCCATCACCCCCAAAAAGATCTAAGAGTTTTGAGGGGAATGGTTTAAAATTCCACCGATTATCCCGTAATCTTACATCTTTTTTTGGGGTGAGCATTGGACAAGGGTATATTTTGAATTTAAGCGAAGTGGGTTTTAATATGACCAATTAGATTGCTATGTCGGCCTAATCTATAAATATAGCACAATACAACAACGTTTGAACTACAACTGTTGTACAATACAAAATCTGCGATCTTTTCTGCTAGCGCTACCCCCCCCCCCCCACCCCCCGATTAGTTTGGCACCCCCATTTATACATGTTTAAACATGCTGTTAAAATTATTAAAGCTAAGTAAGTTTATACATGAACATTTATGAGCAATTGTTCATATACGTTTATGGATAAACTTACTTAGTTTTAACAGTATGTTTTAACATATATAGATTTAGTCGTTAATTTAGCACCCCCAAAAACTAAAGTTTTCGCCAATTTGCATTTCATTGAAACAAGAGCGTCTAGGTAGATTGATGGCATTTTTAGAATAGTTTTCTGTAAATTAATTAAAAAATCGAGCCCTTATTGTAGCCGATAACACAAAAAAATGATATAATACAGAAAATTTTTATTGATGCTCACGTTATAGGCGCAACAAATTTTGGTTGAATTATGTAATACTTTGAAACCATAGCTAGGCTAGCTTTTAATAAATGATTATGAATCTATAAATCTATAAATAGCACAATAGTAGATTTAGCGATAGAAAAATGTGTCGAAAAGTTTTCTGTATGAAAAGAACTCATTGTACAAGTCAGATCGACAGTTTGCGAGCTCTGTCTGATTTTCTTCGTGTGGGCTATCAATGCACTGCATTCTTCTAGTGTCTTTGTACTTCTTGAACATTTTCCTAACCAGATTTGGAGTCCAATTCAAACTTTTGATCATTAGCTTGTCCGCTGATTTGAGGTTTTCCTTCAAATTTCGTTCTATAGAAATAGCTCCACCAATGAACCGTCTATCTAATGCTTTGATTTGATACAACAGGGCTTTTATTGAAAACAGATACATTTTACATTGACTCAAAAGATTTCTGTCAAATTTTCGTCTTAGCGATGAAACAGTTATTGCCTCCGGGTTTCGTTCCAACAGGATCACGCGGAAGTCAAATCCCCACTCTTCAAAAATCCTGGCTAGCTGTCTGATGTCTGGAATAAATGTTTCTTTACCAGCTCGGCAGTTTGGATATGATTGCATCAACCCGATTGCTAAAGAAATATTGTTTTTAATCACAGATTTTTTCAAACACTTGACAACAATTAAACTTGCATAAATTAAGCCGTGCAAAGCAAAGGCTAAACAATTGTTTAATCATTTGCTAGTAAATTTTACTTTAAATTTGCTAGTGAATCTTTTTCCACAAGCAAATCGAATTATTGGGTATTCTACATCTGGACTTCAAACTGGTGAGATCAAACCAATTTAACTTTTAATTCAATATAGCTTAATTTTTCAGGGCGATTCTTTTTTGGTTTCTGCATGAATAACTAAAAACCAATCACCCTAAAGCATAGATATCAAGATGACAGATACTATTTCGGGTTTGTCAAAATGGACAAAAGAGAAACTAATAAGCGAGGTGATGCAACTAAGAAACAAATAAGAGAGTCGCTTAACTTAGCAAACAGAAATCAAGAAAACAACCAGGAATTGAACAGACTGAAGCTCGAATTGGAACATCAGAAAGAACTTAATAATCAAGCTCAATGTGAGATTCATTTTCTGAGGAGTCAAATTGATAAGTTAATATCAAGTTTATATAGGGAAAGAACAGTAGAAAAAGATGTGGTGAAATCTACTGTCAACCATCACTTTTATCCAAAGTTTGTTCCTCGTTTCACAAAACAGCTAATTATTTCTGACAACTCGTATAAACTGGTTCGCCAAAGTGATATTACTAATGATGCTGCCATTCACTCTTATCCATCTTCGACAATAAAAGACCTCAATAATATCATTGACAATTATGCGCCATCAACAAAAGTAGAATGTCTGATTATTCAAACAGGGCCAAATTCCATTGTTCAAAGTACGACAGGAGAAGTGTGCCGCTAAAAAGTTGGGAGTCGTTTTTATCGAAGTGCGTTAATAAAATAAAACCTTACAAATTAGTGATTTGTAAATTACCCAAGGTAAAAAACAGCAGTGTTGGACGTGAAACTAACAATAATGAAATCACCAAATTTAACCAAACTTTAGATGATATAGCAGACGGTTTACGCCGCAAATTTCAAAATACCGATATAAAAGTTCGGGATTATAATTAGGTTAAAGCAGATATTCGAATGGATGGCATTCATCCTAATCAAAATGGAATCCAAAAAATGGTCTTTAGCTTAAAAAATTACATATCAAATGTGGGGTATCAACCTTCTGGCAGCAACGTATTTATGAGACAAATCAAAAAGTAGCCAATAGATAATGTCATCAAAAACTGGAACAGAAGTTGTCATATGGGATGTAATGCGTTTGGTTTGGGTGACTTTAAAAATGTTTTCTTTTTGGAAAATTCTCGTATTTTTAGCCTGTTTGCAGAAAATAAAAAGTTCAAATATTCAGTCAAATGTCACCCAAGCACTTCAATTTATTTGATTTTTAAAAACAAAACAAGGATTGATAATGTATGTGTTGGATTTTGGTCATTAAACCTAATATATCAATTCCTAACTATAACCTATTCAATTTTACTTAGCTTGATAGCGAATCTAATCCAGGACCCAACTTACATAACTAAAAAACATTCGAAGAAAACGAAAAAATAAGGCAAATGCAAATTTGTATCCATGTTTTGTATATACAAATATTAGAAGTGTTAACAACAAACGCGAAAAAATTTCGGATTTTTTTGCAGCAGCAGAATACACAACAAGCTTGATTGTTGCTCAAACATGGATAAGCGACAATCAGAAGATACCTTTAAATTTTTTAAGCAACAATCACCACTTTGTTCGTCAAAGTAGATCACAATTGACGCATTTAACGAGAGGTTGTAGAGTAGGAATATGGGTAACAAAAACATTCAAACATAAAATAAGGAATGATCTCAACTCTATTAACAGAAGATTTTTGCATCACTATGGGTTGAAAAACAAGCACAGCTTAAGGAAAACCTTCCAAAAAACGTTTCCTATTTTTGCAGCAAAAACTTGAGCGAATTTTTGACATCGGAAATTTCAGGGGCATATTCAACAACAGATAATGTAATACTATTCGGAGACTATAACAAAAATTTTTTCAATCACATAGAAAGAGAGTTATTGACAGAATTTGCTGTCAACAATGGGCTTGAATTAGTAAAAAAATAAAAATACTCCAAACGGGACAAATGGAAGTCAAGAAACACTGATTGATCACTGTTTGACCACAAAACAACAAATTTTTGATACAATCGTTATCTAACATTGTTTGGAAGTGATCATTTTACAAAAGTTTTCCTTTCATCACTGGACATTGATTATGAAAACAATAAAACGCAGTTTTTTACAGGGATAATAGAAAACTTTCTAGAGCTATTCTGAACAAAGAAATTGAATCAGCGGATTGGAGTCCCATGTATGAATAAAACAATGCAAATTCATTTTTAGAAAAATTTTCAAATATGTTTGAAAATATTTTGAATAATATACCACCAACTAAAATAGGAGAGCCATCGTCAAAATCAACAAAAAGGAAATGGTTATGCGTAAAATTATTGAATCTTATTAACTAAAAGCACAGGTGTTCCAATATTTGGAAGGAAAAAGCCGACAATGACACATATAACTCATACAAAAGAATAAGAAACCGTACAAACAGACTACTTAGAAAAGCAAGTAACAATTTTTCACAGAAATTAATCGAAAGTCTTCCCATTTCAAAGCAACAGTGGAAACTCAATGAAACAAAAATAAAACACGAGGATATAAATAGCGAAATTTCTAGAGGTCCGTCCAACCAAGATATTTTAATTCATAAAAAAGAAATCGCTAATACAATTAATAATCGTTTTTCTAAATTAATTTTAAACAAAGGCGAGACAGAAAAGTTTGAGCTACCGGACTATTTTTTTTGACAAAACCGTGTTTTCCTTCAGACATATAACGAGAAAAGAACTGCTTACTATAATGAATCAATTATCGCAAAACAAAGCAGCGGGTCATGGATTACATACTACATGGTCCTTCAAGTGTATCAAAATGTCTATTGGAACACATCTACAGTTTGCACTAAACGAATGCATATCAAAAAACTTTATTCTCGACGTACTTCAAAAAGCGTATGTAACTCCAATTTACAAAAAAGGTGATGCACTGGAATCTGAAAACTACAGACAAATTTCAGTTACACCAATTCTTGCAAAAACTTTTGAATGCTTTTTGCTGCAACATGTTGAAAATTATGAAACAATCAACAAAAATCAAATTGGGTTTCTGAACAGAAAATCTTCGAATGACACAGTTATTTTGGTGAGAGAACCAGTGAACAGTTTGTTAGAAGAAAATGAAACTGTTGTTAGTATATTCTTGGATTTAGATAAAAATTTTTAACCCAATATCTCACAAAATTCTTCTCGAAAAAATTACAAAATATGGATTTAGTACGGAATCAAATGTAATGCTAGAATCGTTCTCGTCTAACAGAAAACAATGCATAAAGAACGAAATTGAATATTCAAACTGGGTGACAATCAATCACGGAGTACCTCAATAAACAGTTCTCGGACCTTTAATTTTCGTAATGTATATAAACGATTTCCCAGAAAAAATGAAGAAAGAGAGGACCTTTTAACAGTTTCCAGACGACACATGCATTATTTTTCATTCCAAATCCGATGAAAATCTCTTATGTGAAATTAACAGTGTATTTTAAAAAACTTACAGTTTCATGAGGCAATATATGCTAAATTTAAACCGAGAAATAAAAATTGTGGTTTTTTTCAAAAAATGGTGAATTAAAAATTGCATTATAATGGAATTTTAATAGAGCCAAAAACAAGTCGTTATTTAAGTATAATGATTGATAACAATCTAAACTTTGACAAACAGCTAAGCAAAACGTTAACAAAAATGGCAAATGCCCTTAGGTCAATTTTTTAGGAAGACATCTTCAACCATTAAAAGCAAGAATCGGTCTTTTTAGAACACTTGTTTTGTCCCATCTCAATTTCAGTGCAATTTTTTTCCAATCGTTGTCAGTTATGTCACTTCAGAGAGTTAATAGACTAAAAAACTGGGGAATTGAGTTTTGTCATTTGCGCAAAAAGTATGACAGTGCAAGAGATCTTTTGTTGAAAAACAAAATTTTACCAGCAGAATTTTTTATTAAAAAAGTTTGTCTTCTTAATTTTTTTGACCCCCTCTCACAATATGAAGAAAGCAAACAAGAAACCAAAAACTCCTCATTCAGGATTTTTTGAAAGTGCGGATTGACCAAAAACTCCTGAACTGTCCAGTTTTTTCCAAAGAATAAGTGCCAATCCAAATGGAGTGACAGGTCACTGATCAGAAATTTTTCTGGGAAGCAGAATAGTTTACCAATTGAAATCCAAAAAGAAAAAACTAAAAATAAATTTAAGGAAAAGCTAAGCAGAGAAATGGTCAAACTGTATGAACGTGATCCAATAGGTTGACAATCACGAGGTTTTGAGAATTTTTTCTACTGAAGTAAAAAGACCAAACTATTCATATATTTACGAGGCGATTTTAAAAACGTAAATATTTAACCAAACGTTTTTGTTATGGTTATAATTTTAAATTTACATTTTTGAAGATTAAAAAAATAAAATAATTTAAGTTTAATTCTAAACTAAAGAACAGAAAAAGCCAAGGAAACACAGGCAGCGAAAAAAATTAAAAGAATGAAATGTATCAAATAAATCCAAAAAACGGCGGAGAATGAAGAATAATATTTTTAAAAAGGATTGGAATCACCTGGAAATTTTAAATTGACGCTAATGGTCAAATGAATAGCATAGTCTTAGCAGGACAAGGTGCTTAAAAAGGATGTAACTATGTAGAGATATGTTCCGCAGGTTCACATGATAGACCTGACAACAGTACGTGAAGTGTCATCTTTTCCATTCACGCAAACAGATTTGGATTGCCGTGGACCCCTCGGCAGAAAAGACACAAGGGCAAAATTGCAGAAAACCTACATAATCCTGCTGATATATTTCAGCACAAAGGCCGTTCACATAGAATCAGTGCCAACAATGACCACATAGGATCTCTGGATGCAATATAACGCTCTGGAGATCAACGTGGTGTGCCTGAAAAAGTTAACAGCGACAACTCAAGGCATTTCATTGGATTTAGAGGTTTGGAATTGAGTTTCTGAAGTTGTTAGTGACCAGAAAGTTCAAAGAACTACTAAACGCCTTCATTTTTTATCAACAGGCTGACAATTGACCAACAAGCAGCAATTAAATCCACGAAGAGACAGTTTTTTGGGCGTCGGGAACAACAAGGATGTCTCTTGAGAAATTCGACCTTCATCGCTCGAATTTTGGCCATCCTCAATTCTCGCCCGTTGACAACCCCTTCGTATGATGTTAATGACCTGTTAGTACTAACGCCAGCTCATTCTCTTATTGGACCCCCAATACAGCATTGCCCGAGCCATATAAAGAGTTCAACAGAACACTAAGCAAAAAACTAAAAAGTATCAACAGCATTGGCACAAAATGTAGACTACTTGACAACACTTCAGTGGTTACCGACATGGCAGGGCAACAGAAAACAGTTCGCCGGCAACGATATTTTTGCATCAAGAAAGATAAGGTTTCCTCAATCCACAAGTAAGGATAACAAAAACCATTGAAAAAATTAGTACGAGTTGTCTAGTAAGAACTCAAAAGCGACTTGATGGTACAGTCAGAGAGCTGACTTGTCCCATTCGAAAAAGAGAACCCCAAAAATTAGTTATGCGAAAGGAAAACTGCAGATGTTTCATTGGATGAGGATTAAAAAGAAACAGCGTCAACTGCATAGTGAACTTTGACACAATAAGACCTCGACAGCAAAGACTTAACGAGCTCTCTTAACAATGTGCAATCAGAACTCAAACCATTTTTTTCAGCAATCAGCGTGTTCAACTAATTCACATTTAATTTCGACCATTCCCCTTCTTGACAGAAAATTTATGGGTAACGACGACAACGACGGCAACGACGAGGACGACGACAATGCATACAACGCAATCAACTTCCAAAACCTAGCTTTTAAAAACAATACTCGATTTAACTTCTGAGGAACCACGACAACGCCTACTAGTTGTATAAATTTCATATCTGAAATCAGGTCTTTGACAAAGGTGTTAAGTACTAAGAATTAGTCGATTCACGAAAACAAGAACACAACTTGTCTTTTCCCTGACGGAGATCCGAGGCTTCGATTCGTAAAATTCAATATAAAAACATCTTCAACTAAATTGATGATTTTTTTCGATCTCATGAGACCTCGGTTTGGTGTTTTTCAGCGAAAAGTTTGATTATCATAGTATTTCGTTTTGTGGAAAGGGGAAGAAGAAACACAACAATTTAATTTGTTTTGCATACATCATCTCTGAGAAACTCTCTAAGGAAAATTTGCCTCGGCGAATTTGTATGGTGTCTCATTGAGTTGAATGTATTTAACATTTCAATACATTAGTTCAGGAAGATAGTAAAGGAACAAAGAATTTAAGTTGCCAAATGTGAAAACCGTACCAAAGTTTTTCAATAACTTTATCACCAAACAGTATACAATTGTCACAGAACTGATTATCAAATTTGTTTTCAGTTCAATGCCTTCTGAAAAAAAATTACTAACTATTACATGCTTCGGAAAATGCTGCAAACTTTTTACAGTTTTTTTATTGCTTCAAAATCTTTTCCTTTTCTTTATTTTCGATAGTCAAACTTAACAACTTCAATTTTATGAATCTGGTCATGCCTAACATTTGCTTTTTCAATTAATTGAATTCTGTTTCTTTTCGTCTCCCCCCCCCCCCAAAAAAAAGATTCAGGATTTTGTTTCACATTTTTTATAAGCGATTAAAAAGAAGTTTTGCAATTCAATGGAGGCCATTCTTATTGTCATAAAGCATTCCACTAAAACTTGTTTGTACATCGATTGAGCTATGATAACCGTGAAAATTAGCTTTCAAAGAAGTATGAAACCAAAATGTTTAACCTATTGTTGCGATTTTCTCCATTTCTGAATTAAAGAGATTTTTCAAAATCGAAAATATTATGTTCAATTTCGCAGTCAACTTGTTGCTGTACAGCCATCGTTTATCTTTCTTTTGAACTATGCTTTAGTGAAGTGCATCAAATTAATTAAGTTGATTTGACTACAATCTGTGGGATAAAAGAGCTGATTGCATTGAACATGACAAACCAATTTATTTTGGTGCTATTGTTTTATATTTTAGCCATTTTTATATGTATTAAACCAAAAATTAAATATTTCAACTCAAACTTTGGGGTTTAAAATTTTATTAAACGGATACTAACATATTAGGTTCCTCTAAATCTAAGCAAGAATTTAGTAGTGAAAATATAGAAGAAATTATAATTTTAAAGCCAAGAGCATATAGTTTTAAGGGCGCCGTTGACACGGAGAAAGAGACTATGTGAAAGAATAGAGTGAACAAAATAATTACTCTAACGATTTAGAGAATGCTATAGAGAGGGTTGTAACTGGAAGATCAGAAAGCAGACAATCAAATGGCAACAACTATTAAAACTTAAAGAAGTTTAAACAATTTTCATGATGAACGATTCTTTATAAATATTAATTAGTGTTACACTCTGGTTAAGAGTTTCTTTTTATTTCAGACGGATTTCAAAATATGACAAGGAAACTTCTCAAGACAAAATTTAAAGTAACATCGAATTAATTCTAATTTCACTTAACAAAACCTTTTGCAAAATTGAAAATATTATGTTCAATTTTACAGTCAACTTGTTGCTGTACAGCCATCGTTTATCCTTCTTTAAAATTATGCTTTAGTGAAGTGCATCAAATTCATTAAGTTGATTTGACTCCAATCTGTGGGATAAAAGAGCTGATTGCATTGAATATGACAAACCAAATTATTTTGGTGCTATTGTTTTATATTTTAGCCATTTTTATGTATTAAACCCAAAATCAAATATTTCAACTCAAACTTGGGGTTTTAAAGTTTTACTAAATGGACACTAACATTTATAGTTCCTCTAAATATAAGCAAGAAATTAGTAGTAAAATTATAGAAGAAATTTTAATTTTAAAGCCGAGAGCATATAGTTTTAAGGGCGCTCTTGACAAGGAGAAAGAGACTATGTGAAAGAATAGAGTGAACAAAATGATTACTCTAACGATTTAACGAATGATATAGAGAGGGTTGTAACTGGAAGTTCAGAAAGCAGACAATCAAATGTCAACAACTATTAAAACTAAAAGAAGTTTAAACAATTTTCATGATGAACGATTCTTTATAAATAATAATTAGTGTTACACTCTGGTTAAGAGTTTCTTTTTATTTGAGACGGATTGCAAAATATGACAAAGAAACTTCTAAAGACAAAATTTAAAGTAACATCGAATTAATTCTAATTTCATTTAAGAAAACTTTTTGCAAAATTAAAAATATTATTTTCAATTTTACAGTCAACTTGTTGCTTTACAGCCATCGTTTCTCTTTCTTTAGAATTATTTTTTAGTGAAGTGCATCAAATTAATTAAGCTGATTTGACTAAAATCTGTGGGGTAAAAGAGCTGATTGCATTGAATATAACAAACCAATTTAGTTTGGTGCAATTGTTTTATGTTTTAGCCATCTTTTTATGTATTAAACCCAAAATTAAATATTTCAACTCAAACTTGGGGATTAAATTTTTATTAAATGGATACTAACATATTAAATTCCTGTAAATCTAAGCGAGAATTTCGTAGTGAAAATATAGAAGAAATTATAATTTTAAGGCCAAGAGCATATAGTTTTAAGGGCGCTGTTGACAAGGAGAAAGAGATTATGTGAAAGAATAGAGTGAAAAAAATGATTACTCTAACGATTTAACGAATGATATAGAGAGGGTTGTAACTGAAAGTTCAGAAAACAGACAATCAAATGGCAACAACTATTGAAACTAAAAAAAAGTTTAATTAATTTTGATGATCAACGATTCTTTATGAATATTAATTAGTGTTACCCTGTGGTTAAGAGTTTCTTTTTATTTGAGACGGATTTCAAAACATGACAAGGAAACTTCTAAAGACAAAATTTAAAGTAACATCGAATTAATTCTAATTTCGTTTAACAAAACCTTTTGCAAAATTGAAAATTTTATGTTCAATTTTACAGTCAACTTGTTGCTGTACAACCATCGTTTGTCTTTCTTTAGAATTTTTTTAGAGAAATGCATCAAATTAATTAAGTTGATTTGACTACAATCTGTGGGGTAAAAGAGCTGATTGCATTGAATATGACAAACCAATTTAGTTTGGTGCAATTGTTTTATGTTTTAGCCATCTTTTTATGTATTAAACCCAAAATTAAATATTTCAACTCAAACTTGGGGGTGTAAAATTTTATTAAATGGATACTAACATATTAAGTTCCTGTAAATCTAAGCAAGAATTTACTAGTAAAAATTTGGAAGAAATTATAATTTTAAAGCCAAGAGCATATAGTTTTAAGGGCGCTTTTGACAAGGAGAAAGAGATTATGTAAAAGAATATAGTGAACAAAATGATTAATCTAACGATTTAACGAATGATATAGAGAGGGTTGTAACTGGAATTTCAGAAAGCAGAAAATCAAATGGCAACCACTATTAAAACTAAAAGAAGTTTAAACAATTTTCATGATGAACGATTCTTTTTAAATATTAATTAGTGTTAAACCCTGGTTAAGAGTTTCTTTTTATTTGAGACGCATTTCAAAATATGACAAAGAAACTTCTAAAGACAAAATTTAAAGTAACATCGAATTAATTCTAATTTCATTTAACAAAACCTTTTGCAAAATTGAAAATATTAATTTCAATTTTACAGTCAACTTGTTGCTTTATAGCCATCGTTTATCTTTCTTTAGAATTATTTTTTTATTGAAGTGCATCAAATTCATTAAGTTGATTTGACTACAATCTGTGGGATAAAAGAGCTGATTGCATTGAATATGACAAACCAATTTATTTTGGTGCTATTGTTTTATATTTTAGCCGTTTTTTATGTATTAAACCCAAAATTAAATATTTCAACTCAAACTTGGGGATTAAAATTTTATTAAATGGATACTAACATATTAAATTCCTGTAAATCTAAGCGAGAATTTCGTAGTGAAAATATAGAAGAAATTATAATTTTAAGGCCAAGAGCATATAGTTTTAAGGGCGCTGTTGACAAGGAGAAAGAGATTCTGTGAAAGAATAGAGTGAAAAAAATGATTACTCTAACGATTTAGCGAATGATATAGAGAGTGTTGTAACTGAAAGTTGAGAAAACAGACATTCAAATGGCAACAACTATTGAAGCTAAAAAAAGTTTAAACAATTTTGATGATCAACGATTCTTTATGAATACTAATAAGTGTTACCCTGTGGTTAAGAGTTTCTTTTTAGTTGAGACGGATTTCAAAATATGACAAAAAAACTTCTAAAGACAAAATTTAAAGTAACATCGAATTAATTCTAATTTCATTTAACAGAACCTTTTGCAAAATTGAAAATATTATGTTCAATTTTACAGTCAACTTGTTGCTGTACAACCATCGTTTGTCTTTCTTTAGAATTTTTTTTAGTGAAGTGCATCAAATTAATTAAGTTGATTTGACAACAATCTGTGGGATAAAAGAGTTGATTGCAGTGAATATGACAAACCAATTTATTTTGGTGCTATTGTTTTATATTTGAGCCATTATTATATGTATTAAACCCAAAATTAAATATTTCAACTCAAACTTGGGGGTTTAAAATTTTATTAAATGGATACTAACATATTAAGTTCCTGTAAATCTAAGCAAGAATTTAGTAGTGAAAATATAGAAGAAATTATAATTTTAAAGCCAAGAGCATATAGTTTTAAGGGCGCTGTTGACAAGGAAAAAGAGATTATGTAAAAGAATATAGTGAACAAAATGATTACTCTAACGATTTAACGAATGATATAGAGAGGGTTGTAACTGGAAGTTCAGAAAGCAGACAATCAAATGGCAACAACTATTAAAACTAAAAGAAGTTGAAACAATTTTCATGATGAACGATTCTTTATAAATATTAATTAGTGTTACACTCTGGTTAAGAGTTTCTTTTTATTTGAGACGGATTTCAAAATATGACAAAGAAACTTCTAAAGACAAAATTTAAAGTAACATCGAATTAATTCTAATTTCATTTAACAAAACCTTTTGCATAATTGACATCAATGTTTCTCTATTGTTTGGTAAGATTTTAGGTAAAAGCTTTAGCGGTCCTCGAGTTGGACTTTATCATCTTTAGCTGGGACGTTTACCATTGGACTATATTTGCTTCCTTATTTTAACCTAATTAAGCTTAAAAATAATTCATATTGCGTTGGTTGGTCGTAAACATTATTCAGGTACATCTAACTGTTTTTCTTCAATAATAAACACAAGTGAATTTTTAAAAATGCACGTTCAAACAGTAAAAGAGATAAATCAATGATTGTATCTGATCAAACCATAGAAGTTACAAGTGTTAGTAGAGCAAATATCTCCGGGAAGAATTTTGCAAACAATCCAATAAGAGCAAGTTAAATTGATACAGGTGCAGCAACTAAAAATCCAAAACAAGCTTTAGCTGCAACTCCTGACTTTTTTCAATTTTGATACCACACTGAAGGTATGAAAGTAGTACAAAAAAGTAGATGTTTATACTTAGGTACAAAAGGTTGTAATTGACGGTTAAGTGTAATTAATATTATAGATTAATTATAAAATTAATGGTAAACTGCTACTGTTATTTTTGTTTTTAATGGTTAATAATAATTATGTGTTATTGAAAAATAGTTTTATTTATTTAAATATATAATTGTTAGTATTGAAAAATACTTATAATCTTAGTTTACTAAATGTTTGATTTAGTTTTCTGATTTTTTTATAGTATTCATAAAACTAATATTCAGGTGAAAAATGATATTCAATTTTTTTGTCTTCTTTTCTTAATCCCTTTCTTAATCTTTTCTATTCTAACACTTTTAAAAAAGTTCTAACATTCCTATTATTACGCTCAACTTCAACTTTAGACCTTTGCAACTTTTTCCCATAACATTTACCTTCTATTGTTTCTCTATTACTAACTTCCATTTTATAGATTGATAGATGGGGTTTAAGAACTTCTTTAATTTTAATTAACATCTATTACGATTTGATGTATATTCCCTCAAAGAGATGTTATCTTTATCAGCATATCTTATATAATCATCAAAATTTAGTTTGACTTGCCACGGACGGAGTTAAAAAAGCATCATTCAGTATATTAATCTAATTATTATCATCAAAGATAAGTTTTGCATTAACAAATGTGTGTAATAATGGTTTGTTAAATCTCTCTGAAATTAGAGTTTTTTAATTTGATTTAAGTTCAGTATAATTTTTTTACTATGTTCTGTGAGTAATAGCTTAAAAATTTTATGAAAAACTTTAAGGCTTCTGAAAACCCACAATTGTTCTATAAATCTACTTTTGGAACCATTCCTTGGATCAATTAAAATGTTGCATCGATAAAAGATATACCTATTTTTTTTCTTCTAAAACAAATTGCAGAGCCTGTTTTGTTAAGATTTCTATTACCGTTAATACGTGATTATAGTTGCAATTGTATTTTCCTACAGATGATTTATCAATAAAATCTGCAGACCAAACCTCTGTCTTTTTTATAAGAATAATAGTTTTTTTAAACATCTTTTCATGAGGTCTAAAAATATATTTTGGTAGCTGTTGTTGTTGTTGTTGTTGTTCTTGTTGTTGTGGTTGTTGCTTTATTATCCTTAACAATCGAATGACCATAATCAAGTATAAATTTATCTAGTTGTTCTTGATTAATAATGTGGATTGATTATATTTGTTTAAACCTCTTTATCATCTCATCATGTATACCATTAAGTCCTGATTTTGTATCTAGTATTAATATTTCTAATCTTTCTAACAGGGAATATTTTTAGTGGAACAAGCGTATCCTTTTACAGACTAAGTGGTTAACTTGAGTTTTGTATGTGGTAGACAGGCCACAAGCATTACATTCTGATTTTAAACGGTTTGGTATTTAGTTGCATCTGCTTTTTCCATTTTAATATTTTTTGATGTATTAACTTGTAATTCCAATTGGTTTAATTGCTCTCATTTCATCTATAAAAGCAGTCTTTTCATTGTTAACTGTAAAATTCCCAAATTTGTAATTAATTAATGTAAGGTGTAATGAAACTTCTGATACGCTTGAATTCGTGTTGCTAACTTCAAAAGAGCTTGTAATGTTTTGCTCTGTAATTTTTTTTGTAAATCCAGGTTATGGTTTTGTAATTTTACAATTTTGGCTAACAATTCAATTAATTCTGCTAAGTTACCGTAATGTTCTTGTTATCTTAAATTATCGTGTAATCTACTTCGTTTGTTTTTTTTTAGTTTGTTTTATTTATCAGTCTTTCTACTTTACTCATTTTTTATTCCTTCAGACTTTTATGATATAGTTTCATAATTTAGTAAAAATGTTTTTTGGACAGTGAAAGTTATCGGTTAATTTCTGTATCATAATTGATAGTTAAAAATTTATATTAGCAAAAATATTTCAGAAAAACCTTCATTTTTACACTAAAGCATTTGATTTCTGTTTTTTGAAAAAACTATACCTCTGGCGGGGTTGTTGACCTTTACTCACATTTTTTGGAGCTGAATAGGACAAAAGAAATGCTATATTTTATTACCTTATCACCGCTAGTTAAAATTATTATTTTAGCAAATATTCAAGACTGATTTTAGTTCTTACACTAATACAGTTGATTTCTGTAATTTTGAACAGTTATTTTTTGTTTGGGTTACTGTTCTGACCCCACTTTAGTGGGGAAGGAGGAACTATATACTCAACTGGGTTTTTTTTTTGTTCAGTCAATTTTGGCCGACCGATATATTCATCGTAGAGAATTGTGAGGGGTATCATTAAAAAGCCCGTCCAGCGTAGAATACGGAATGAAAAAGATTTTTTCAATTTTCGTGTTTTACAGAGTGTTATCCATGTTTAGACTTTTGTGAACATTCGACTGTTTTTGTTCACTTTTTCAGTTATTTTTGTCAAAAATTTGGCACAATTTCGTTAACATTATTCAAAATAAGTTGCAATTTTTAACTGCAGAGTGTTGTTATTACCATTAGAGATGGAAGAGCGTTGCTGAATGGTTTGATTGAAGTTTTTTGGCTAAAATTTTGATAAAATTTTCAAAATTCTAACTTTCTTCATCAACAATGGCACAAAATTTGCTTTTTTGGTCTCCTTCGTTAAAGTTTGCCAGACTTAGTGACCTAGCAACCTTGACAAAGACTCCCTAATCTCAGAAAGAGCGCTAGTTGCAGTTAGGTGCCGTATAAAAGTCTTCCGGAATTAAAACATTGCTGTTTTTTGAAGATTTAACTCGATAATTATACAAAATGCATTTTTTTTCAATATTTGAAGAATTCCACAAGCATAGTATTTGCGAATTCCACATTTGGTCAAGTTCGCAAATACTTGAAACACTTGGTCGGTTTGCTGGGCGCGCAACAAAATCAAGGAGAGGTTCATTAATATCATGGACTCTGAGAATCAGAGACTTTTTAGTTTTCTTTTTGATGCTGCCTTCTTTCAAAATATTTTGCTTTTGTTTTTTTAATGTTAATTACTGACAAAATGTTTGATTCATGGTTCCATTAATGACAGTTCTCATTTACGTAAAATTGAGACCAAATGTAGATAAAGTTTGTTTCCGGAGAACCAAAGGGTTTTTATGGCTTTGAGGAAGAATTTTAGAAAAATTTAACTGAATTCTTGTCTTTTGCCTTCAATTGTTATTCTTTTGGCATTCTTTCTCTTTTTTAAGTTTAACCACTCAAAGATCTAAATTTCTTCCTCAAAAGGTGCAGGAGAGCTTTTTCTATTCATTCGGTTGTTACCTAATGTCTCTTATGTTATTGAAGGTAGTTGTCTTAAGGAATTTTCTGCGACTTTTTGAAATTGTCAATTTTTTATAATATTTTAGTCAACATTTTGCTTATTCTCAGTAAGTGCAGGTCAAACTTTCTTCCCTATTGAATAAAAACCCATTTTTGGCCGATTATTTTGACAGAAGGTTTTCTTGCTTTTGGTACTAAGAGTTTTCATACAAAATTTTCTCATTTTTGTGCATAATTGCGCATTTTTGGTGTTGTTTTTGTTTCTTTTGTAAATCGTCATATTATTTAACAATCTAACTGAAAAAAATTTACAAAATTTGAAACTGAAAATATTTTTTGTTTTCATAACAAATGGTTTGAAGGGCTAGGACAACGTTCTCTTGCAGAAATTCGTAGAGTTTTTTTTTTCTTTTTTGTTGATAGTTTTTGTTGTCATATGCCAAATATTGTGTAATTAAAGGTCTCAGTGGTCAACTATAGACAAACAAGTTAACATAAATAACTTATATCGGCAAAAGCTAATGGTTGTTTTGACTTTCAAATTAAATTTCTAAAAAAAGTGTAATAGTATTCTTCAACTTATACCTTTTTCTGGTTTGCGTTTTTTTCGTATTTTACAATGTTTTATAATTTTTGTAAATGATCCTCATTATTTAGAGCTCTTTTTAATGTTTTGCTGAATCAAACAATAATTTTTCTGTTGTTAAAGCTTTTTAAATGATGTCTTCACTGTTTAGACAATTTGTTTCAGAAAAATTTTGTTATTTTGCATACTTTTCAGTTCCTATGGTTCTTTTTGTAGTCATTTTGTGATAGTCATTTTACAGCAATGTGTTATGATGATCAAAAGAGACCAAATGAAGATTTTATATTCTCGCGTTTAATGTCTTATAAACTTAATGGCTTCGAAACTGTGGTTTCCTAAAGTTGTTTGTGAAACTTATTAGATCCGCTTGTATTTAATGTTATTTTATAGTCTTATTATTTATTCTGATTAATGACAGTCGCAATTAGTTTTCCGAATAGTTGCAAGACAAACTGTCTACTCTTTTAGTCGAAAGCTTTTGTTGGCTATGAATTTTGAAAGTATTTGTTTTTAATAAAAAAAGAGATTTTTGAGGTTTGCCAATTTTATTTCTGTTAAATTGTAGCTAAGCATCTGTATATACAATTCGCATCATTTATTTTTTGAAATACTGTTTGTTCTCCTGAACAGTTTTATTTTCCTCAAATGGTCTTTCTTCGGAACAAACAGTTTTCATAAAACCAATTTTTCTTGATTTTTGCAAATTTGCCCTTTTTTTGTAGGTTTTCGTTTCCTTTTCACAGTATCACAATACTGGGCGTCATTTGACTTACAAAAGTGTCATCTGCAAAAAATGCAAACGAAGATTTCTATTGTTTTTAGTGATCAGCTTAATATTAAACTGATTGGGGGTACATCGTTTTTGTGCATAATTTTTCGTGCAAATTTTTCGTTTTTGCCTGTATTTGTCGTTCTTTTTGTAATCGTAAGACATACCCTAGATATTGAAAGACCTAAGTCGCTCTCTATTGAGGTATAAAAGACTCTCTCAATGATTTCATTTGATGCGTAAGGTTTCTAATCAGTTCGAATTTAATTCTTTTTTTTTAAAAAAAAAAGCAATGTTTTAAAAATCTTTTGCCGCTTTTGCTCATTTCTAGTCGACTTGTTGCCAATCTGCATTGAGGAAAAGTCCCTTATTTTGTCCTAAAAAGTACCGGTGAATCTTCTTAGTATAAATTTTATCTGATGCAATTTTGATTTGGTTATTACTGGTTTTCAAAATTTGGACAAGGAGTTTTGGTCGTAATTATTATTTGTATCTATTTGATTTTTGCCGTCTTTTCTGGTAGTCATATTATGGTAGCCACAGGTCTCATAGGCCCTCTAGAGTGGATTGTTTTATTCTTTTAGTAGTTTGTTGAACGATATGTTGATATGTTAATATTTTTTTTATCTCTTCGTCATTTGGTAGACAATTAAGTGAAAAATATAGATGAGCGGGGTCGGAACTTAATGTCGGAACGCACATTACCAAGCCTCCTTGTTGATCTTCACTTATAATTATTTGCCTTGGAGAGGAAAAAACTTATGTTAAGTATACAACGTTATACTGCAATGTATTATTGAAAAACCATTCTATCGCTGATCTTGGAACATTACTCCAATATCACTGTGTAAAGCTGCCGCTAACTTGCTGCAACAAAAAACATGAACCTATACTTTGAATGAAAACTTCGATTATCAGTCAAATGTTTAGTCGCAACACAATACTCAAGAAATTAGGTGAAGAAGAATTGTTACATCTGTACCACCGCTCAATTTTCACAATTCCGTCGAACATCATAGTTGAGATAAGCTACAAAAAATTGAAACCAAAATTTATTGTGGAGAAAAACTGGTTGGTGGCTTTAGTTTTATTTTTTTTTCAACGTCATGGAAAAACCTTTAAAACAGAACCATTTAAGTTAAATTTATTCATAGAGAAATGGTAAATAGTACCAACCGTCTTTTATCTTTTGTTTTTATGATGACTGAAAAAGTTGTGACTTTATCATGTTTTTAGGGTGGTTAAAAAAGTTGCCATTTTGTGTAATACTTACAGAGTACTACATTAATAGTGCCATCAGTATTGCCACCCTCTTTTGGATTTCTTCTTTGAAAATCATGAGAAAAATGCGCGGACTCGAATAGATTAGATCTGATTCTATCTATAGCCACTGTTACTAAATACATCATTTCTAGTTTATCTTAAAAATCAAAATGTTTCGACTGCAGCTGCCTTGAATAGCGTAGAAATTGTTTTATCCAATTTTTTGAAGTTTGTCTGCAATTGTCGAGATATAATTTTGCACTTGATGTTGAATTGGTGGAATTATTTTGTTTTCTTAAAACAGCCAGGAAATACCAATGTTGTCGTTGCCAATGTTAAAAATAATTCATCTGAAGCTTGAACATTGATGTTTGTGATGCAGAAAAATTTATAGTGTAGCAATCACAGGTAACGTCAACGTAAAATAGTTTGATTACTTCTTTGGAAACGTGTGCTGTTTAAAATGAACAGCAAACTTAGTCACCCTTCTGTGATTCCGTTGAAATGTTTTTGCCTAAGTTATATGCAACAAACCTAAAGATATTTGAACTCAGTGCACTGTTAAGTTGTAAGGCCTGGCTTTGTGTCAGCATTCATCCATTCCTGTTAATAAAGCTTCACAAATTGACTTGTTATTGACTCCGTGATCAGCGCAAAACAATAATGAAGTTTCGATAGTGAAGTCCGTTTTATCTAGAAGGAGCAGTTTTTTTGTTGCTCAACGTTATCCATTTTCTATTATGAGATCAGCAAAAATCACTAAAAAATGCAGCAACAAGAAATAACTTTTGGTGTCCCCTCCTAAGCATAGCCGGCAGATTGCCAGTAAATAGCCGCCGTTGACGCGCTAGATGCACATCGGGACTGAAACAGAAAAAAAAGAAGAGATAGAAAATGATTAAGTTTTTTCCTAAGTTTCATAAAAGGTTCTAATTCAGTCTGCACATTCAGTTAGATTTAAAACCTATACTTATTTCAGCTTCTAAACTAAAGGGTATTAAGCTTAAAACTAGTATCATTTAGCAATCGCTCGATAATGGACTTTGATAACCTAATTCAAAAAAATTTAATGACCGGGCTTTATCAGTTCATCAAGTTTCTTTTGGTTTTGATCTTTTAACGTTGGGCGTATTCTTTAAATTACGTATTTCAATGCAGCCTGAAAAAACTCAGAAACCAAAGAGCTCAAAAAGTGAAGCAACTCAGAAATGGAACGTGAAAATCTTGGCTTATGTAAAACGAAAAACGCGATCAAAAAGTAAAGCGAATTAAAAACAAAGCCGGAAAAAATCCGAAACCGACCTGAAGCGTCAAATTTCCCAAAAAATCTGTAATTGCAGCTGAAACCATTTTTTTCTGGACTATTAACTCATTGTCTGATTACCTCCCCATATCTGATCTTAAAATTAGTGAAAGTTAAACAACTGTCATCAAGAGAAACAAACTGCGGCAAAGTAACAAAATTAATGAAGACGTTTGATAACGTTAAAAAATCCGACGTAATCAGAGCGGTCATAATACTCATATGTTTGAAAAATTGACAGGACGATCAATTGCCCTCACCTAATTCACGATTCTAATCTCAAAAAGGTCGGGATTCTAATCTCTCAAAAGATCTTAGAAACTAATTTAATTTTTTCAAAAAAGAAAGCTCAAAAATAGGAATCAGAAAATCACCACAGTTTGATTTCTAATCACTGCAATTGAAACAAAACAACACATACTTGTTCCTTGTTGTATATGTGCTAGATAACATGATTTTATATTAATTCAAAAATTAAATTTATCTGAGAAAAGACATAGGCAACAGAATAAAATGCAAAATAAACAAATGCAAAATCCCTTAAAAACAATACCGAGGCCAGACAAAAATTGCAATAATTAGTAATTAATAAAAAATTTCTCTAGCAAACTTGAAGTACTGCTTTTTGTTGAATGAAATCAACTGCAAATCAAAAAAATGGCAAAAACGTACAAAAAAAGAAAAAAAATAGAATGCCACGAACTAGAATTTGAAGAATATAGACACAATGTTAGGAAGATTGTAAAAAAGACTATTTCTTGATTTTTGAAAGTTAAAAATCATATTAAAAAAAAACAAAAAAAATTTGATTCTCTGTAACTATCTCAGTTGTAATCTACAACAGCTGTTATCAAAATTGATCATTACGTACCCTAGTCGATACCAGATGGTTATCCTGCAAGATCTTGCAAGATTCAGGTAAATAATGGCTATCTTACAAGATCTTGCCAGACGGTTGATATCTTGCCAGATCTTGCAAGATAACCATTCGATATCGGCTGGCGAAGACAGATTTGCGTTAACAGTTCAGATGAGTTAATGTTTTTTAAAGGTAACTATCCCTCAACTTTATTTACTATTCATAGTTCAATGCATAATAAGTGGAATCTCTCCCGGTTTCAATGGTTCGTGATCATTTGATCAGAAATAGAAAGACACTTCCTTGTTTTATCCTTTTTAATAAAAATTTGATGTCAAAACAAACCTATTCAAAAATATCGAAGGGAAAATTTTGAACTTTAAGTTGTAACGAGTCACGTTTTCGAAGTTAATTTTCAACCATCTTCCCGGGGTCCCTAAAAACTGATACCAATTGTAGCAAATGTTAAAACAGACATCTATCAACGATGAAATACCAACGTGAATAAGTATTGAGAATGACGAGACTCAGGTTGGTGCTTGCTATGTGCTGTTTGAAACCCTGTAATTCCTTTCGTAACCGGGCTTCCTCCAATTTCCGATGCTGAGGTCCACACTTAACCATTTTCACAAATCCACCCTCCTGATCGCAGATGTTCTCTGCTTTTGTAGCTCTACAGAATTGTCGCCATGCATCACTCATGAAGTGATGTCCAGTAGACTCAAATCCAGCGATGAAAACAACTTTTGGTTTAGAATGGAAAACTGTTTTGGCTAATGTTTCGTAATTCTTGTAAATTTCAAGCTCGCGTTGATGAAATGAATCTCTAGCAGGGTCGTGTGCCCTCACTCTGGATGCATGAAACTGGATACAGTTTGATTGGTTAAAAGTGCCGTTCAGGAAATAGTTCCGCTTTTCACTAAAATGAAGCATTTCGAACTGCTTTTGGTCAAGTTTTGATTGACCGTCTTTTGCTTCCTGAAAGAAATCACTTTACCAAACATAGCTCTATAATTTACGCCACTCTAATGGAAAACTCTCAGTAAAAATTTTTTCGTTTTATAAAGCCCCCCCCCCCCCCCCCGGTGCGCTTGGGGATTGCAAACGGATTGCACAAACGGAAAACATCCGTAATATGATATTCATCATAGTCGCCCTGCTGGGACAAAAAACTGCAGTGTCGTTGTTTGTCAAATACAAAAACTTTGGTTCCAATGTCGCTCTTTAGCAATAAATAGTCCTCCCCTTTTTCGTGTCATTGTACATTGATGCAAATGTTGAACCTTCACGGTTTGCGCCCCCCCCCCCCTTCTCAGTACGTTATGCGTCACCAGCTTAGAGCACGTCACGTCATGTCATTAAATAGAACATCATTATGTAAAAATATGGCTCCTTCGGTTTGAGAACGGGGGAGGGGATAATATAAACCTCTAACCTAGTCCCGTTGTTATGGTAATTGCAGGTTTACAAGCGCAGATTTGGAGTTTGCATGTTTGGGGAAATACAATGGCTTGCTTGTTATGCGGTTTCTAGCATTGCCGTCTTATGTATCTTTTCTTTGAGTCTTTCCCAGTATAGCCTCTGCCACGAAATCATAATCATGAATATCTGGATGGTATGTTAACCGTGAATAGGGGGTAGGGCGCTATGCGTTATATGACCCCTAAGCTGGAGGGAGGAGGGCTAATGCGAAAGACCATTTTTGGCACCCTTTACGAAAGCTAGATGCAATCAATGTCATAGTTACTTGAAAACCATTATGCGGTACCCGTTCTTGTGGAGTAGTAAATGTTCCCGGGTTGACACCACCATAAACCTTTCTTGGCAACCATATCCAAGCCATATATGGAGTTTATGGTAACATGGCAAACATATAGCTGACCATGAAAAAAAATCAACATTGCTCAAAAAGTTCTTAGAACACCCATGCTTTGCACTCTGAGTGCGGAGAAAAACTCATTCATGGTGTCTTGGGGACCATATCCAAGACCATACACATTTATGGTGCCATGTAATACCATACAAGTCAAAGTCACAACATAAAAAAACACAGGAACAGTTCAACAAGCATCTTCGGACTACACTAAGCCTTCCAAGAAAGCAAATTCAGTTAGTTTAAATTTTTAGACCTTGGCAACCATATCCAAGATCATAAAAAACTATAGTCGTGCACATGGTTGCCAAGAAATACATGACATTTCAAAATTCTCAAACGATCCTAAAAAGCATGGAAAAAAGAACTAATTGTCCAATACATATTACTTAATTACTTGTACACATATTGCTGAAGAGTTACAAATAAGGTATCCAATTTTTTTGTGAGTTTATTTCTGTAAAAAAGCTGCGTTTAAGTAATAGTTAGATAGCTATTTTTGTATGTACGAATTGATTAGTGTACTGAGTTGAAAAAAGTCCGGCACTAGTCACTGAAAAGTAGTACTCTAATTGTTTTAGACAGACTATCCAAATAAATGAAACTGACTGATTTCTTAAACAAAATTTTTTTGTTAGTTCCTGAAAAAAATTGCTCTGCTAAAACAAATAAATTTTGAACTAAGAAATTCAACACAACAGTTGAATTGTGACGATTTTAAAAATTTCTCCAGGAATTAAATTATACAAGATATGTGCTGAATAAAATAATGGAATATTGTAACAAATGCGCTGAGGAGCGTTTAAAATGTTTTTGAACCTTGATTTCACAGAACTTATTAATCAGCCTATTTAGAATGTAAGTCGAAGTTGGTAAATTCAAAACGTTGAGAAGCAAAAGAGTTGATAAATGCAAAAGCTGTTTAAATTTTGAAGTCACAAAGAAATCTGATTGAAGACGCAGAAAATAGAAAACACTGAAATGGGAAATGAGCTACCAAAACTGACAATTTTTAAAACCAAATTGAAAAAACAATTGACGTAGGAAAGTGAACTAGTGCAATAGAACAACTAATCAAAAGGCAAGCGGAAACAATCAATAATCATGATTAGATCAGTTCAAGAACGAGAAATCGAATTGGAGAGAAATGAAAGTTAGATCACGTTCCCTAGTCAAGACCAGATGGTTATCTTGCAAGATCTTCCAAGATTCTTGCAAAAAATGGTTATCTTGCACGATCATGCAAGAAAATGGTTATCTTGCAAGATCTTGCAAGAGTATGGCTATCTTGCAAGATCTTGCAAGAAGAATGGTTATCTTGTAAGATTCTTGCAAGTTCGTTCCGGTCGAGCTCTGCTATCATTGGCTGTTTTAAACGCATTTTCTTTCATTTAGCGCAAACTATTACCAAAATATAGTGGAATGAGTTTTCAGAGATCATTTGAAACAAAATTTATACCAGATATCTGTATTTTATTACAGCCGTTGGTATTAATACTGGTTACTCTCATTTATTTACATTAATTCGTGCGTCAAATGTATTGTTTCGCTAATATGGAAAACATTTTACTTTCTTTTTCTAAATTTTTTCAATTTATATTTTGAGCGGAAGAAAACAAAGTTGATGCTATTTTGGTTGTAATCATGTATCACAATGTAAAAAAAATTGATGGGAAGCAATGTTCGCGTCTCATTTTGATCATGTTCGGTCATGTTCCATTTATTTGCATATTTGCAAGATGAATGGTTATCTTGCAAGATTCTTGCAAGACAAAGGGTTATCTTGCAAGATCTTGCAAGATTTTGGTAGAAAATCTTGCAAGACGATGTATCGTCTTGTAAGATTTTGCCAGAATCTTGCAAGATCTTGCAAGATAACCATTCGTTGTCGATTGGAGTTAATAGCATTCTTAGGTTGGCTACCGATGGGACCAAAAGAATTCTTCTCCTGACAACTAATTGCAAAAAAAAACACAAAAACAGAGGTAGTTTTTTTCGAATTATAATGAAAAACTATAATGCGCTCTTCAGAGCGATACTGCTGTTCATGTGCACCATTTGGTCACAATTTTAAATTTTGGTAAACAATTGAACTATATTCCTCCGAAATGTTATCGTTCTTCAAGTTATTCTCTTTCAAATTAAAGTTCTAATTTAAGGTTCTAAGATAAATGGTAGCCAACAGCATCGGTGCAAAAAACAGGTCTCTTAAATACATGAAGTCAGAAAAACGAGTTGATTTATTTTTCTGATTTGTTTCTATTAAACTCTAAAGAAAACACAATACTATTTTCAACTGAGATATAATTTCAGTGCTATGTTGTAGAACCATTTTGTCATTCCAATTATAGCCTCACTCCACATTGGCGGTCAGAAAACGTATGGCGCCCCCAAATCATCGTAAGCATACCGTATGGGGTGGCTATAATTTCGTGGGTATGGGGAGGGGGGGTTGGGGGGCTATTAAAGGAGTGACGCGAATTAGTTAGAAAAAGGTACACTTTTCAACATTTGGGAAACAATCAATCTGAGCAAGCGCATAAGTTGTTGAAGCTTGCGATAACTTTTGTTAATAGCAAGCTAAAAAGAGTGAACAACGAGTCTGCAAACAGTTTTATCCTGAGTTTACAAGAAGTAAGCAACAGTGGAGTTGCCTCAAAAAGAGAGATGCACGAGAAAAGAAAGATCTCGTTGTCGGAAAAATGGAAAAGCCGTTAAAATATTACACAGAGCAAAATGGAGATTACATTTTGCTTAAACAGGACTTCCTTCATGTTATGGATGCGTATTGGTGTGGAAGCGAAAGATAAAAGTTTTCATGCTATTGATTTGAATGAGAAAGTTAATTTCTAAGCTTTTACGCTATAAGAATTGTACCATGTATTTCAGTCACTTGAAAATAATAAAGCGTTAGGTACAGACGCTTTCAATGATTCGGCTGCCAATGCTGCTAACAGTTTGGTGCAAAATAGTTCGATAATAGCAAAATAGCAACAATTATATATTAAGAACTTTAGAGAATTGATGAAATTTGCTTTGGTCAGTCTTTTCTACAAAAAAAGACTAAAAGGTATGCAAAAGTTATAGGCCAATCTCTTTTACTATTATGTTTGCAAAACTTTGAACGTCTTCTATTGAATCAATTGATTAAATACATAAAAATAAGTAGGCTCGTTAATGTGCGTACGCACATAATGTTCCGACCCCGCTCATCCACATGCCTGACTTAATTGGCTACCAAATGATGAAGAGATAGAAAAAGTTCAAAAACATACATATCCTTCAATCAAAAGCAAATGGAATACATTGATGCCAAGCTGGAGGGCCGATAAAAGTTTATGATAATAGGACTACTAAAGAGGACAAAAAAATTAAACGACAAACATTATTTACGACCAAATCTCGATGTCGATAATAAAAAAATATTAAGAAAAACAGAATCCCATCATATAAAACCTAAACAAAACAAAATGACCTATACTTCGCTTAACAAAAGATGCGGGAACTGTCCTGAATGCGACTTGTTAACAGGTTGGTAAAAAAGGCGCGACGTTCAAAAACACGTTTCTATTTTTAAAAGCAATTAATTTCACAATTATTAATGTCATTAGATATTAACTGAAATCACTAAAATGTTCATCTACATCTCCATAAAAAGCAATTGAGACAAATCACTGTCCAATTTTCAAATGCGCCAACTTTCAAAACCAATGGGAACTACGATTATTGATTATTGTTATATTTTGAATAGAAAACAAAAATTCTTTAAAATGTTAAAATGAAAAACATCTCAAACAGTTTATGAAATCTCGATGTAACAGTAGTGACAACGCCAGAAACAAATGTGTGAAACTAAAACAGTTATAAAGATAAAATTATAGCTCACTGGAAATGGGTTGTGACCTCTGCTTACAGAGACTGAGCCACAAATCGTCAAAAAAATTATTTAAAAAAAGACTTAAAAAACCAAATACGTTTTTAAAAACAAATACTTCCATGACAAGTCATGACAAACTAAAAAGCGATAGAATAATCTGCAGTTTTTCATGTAGCCAATTGGGCCAGGTAATAACGAGGTTAAGTCTCTACCCCACAAAATAACAACAATTACATAAATAAGCATAAACTTCAAACGTTTTTACGATATCACTCTTTTCAAGGCACTATAATTATAACATGTTACCTGCAACAACCACAAAATCATCAATTGCTCTTCATGTTAACATCAACGAGTATTCCTCATAAAACGACTACACAGACATGACAACAAAAAGAAACCCAAAAATTGAGCAGTACAGAAATCCCGAAAACTTTTTAAGAAAGTGAATGGTCGAAGCAATCAGTCAAAAAGTATAACCAAGCGAGAAAAAATTTTTGAAAAAACAAAATTATTAGGACTTTTAAATAGTGACACTGAACTACTTGGTGACGAAATGAAAGCAAAAGGCAATTAGTTTCATTAGGGGCGACAAAATAGAGACAATCTTTTTTCAAACATAAATTGAAAGTCATTAAAGCAGACAGCTATAAACTGAAATATTAAGCTAAATTCAGTTATGCGTCCTGGGGAAGAAATGGAGAGCTCTCATTATCAGGTATATGGCGTAGAACAACAAAAGAAAAACAGAGGCAAAACAAAAAAAATTACGCAATTTTGCGAGACAAATTTGTCTCAGCCAAAAAGCATAAAACTATTCGAATAAAAACGATTAAAATATCCAAATACAAATTTTTCCAACGTTATGCATTTTCCCTGTTTCGCTTTACTTCATTTGGACCTGTCAATAATGAGATAATTCGACAAGGAAACAAAATGAACTCATAAAAAAATGCCATTATGCAAAAAAATAAAAAAAAACGCAGAGCATCAAAACAAAGAAACCATAAAATTGAATATCAAATCATAATCGACATTATTTTAAGACTCATAGAAAGTCAGAGTCTTCCTGTTTTTACTGAGACTGCGACCGAAATTGAGAGAAATAAAATAGTATGCAAATCTCAAAATCTCGCCGATCTTTTCTCAAAACAAATATATTCAAAGTGATAGCAGACATCATGTAATAACTGAAAGAATTGTCTAGGTTCATTGATACCTCATACAAAGCTATCTGGATCTTTTAAATGGACACTAAGTCATTGTGCTCCAAAAAGTTTAATAAATGAAAGGATAACTCAAGAAATCCATAAAACTTTCTAGAAAACAACTGGTCAGAGCCATAAAAACCACGAGCATAACTCTGAAACGATAATATAACCTTGTTGGGACTCATTTTTTGTAAATAGTATCTGTCAACAGTTGAGCCCTGTTTTGAAATTTTTGTCAGTAGTTTACAAAAAAACAATTTACATTGTGGAAACGTTTTTTAAAAAAAGGTTGTGCCACATTAGAATCTAAAATTTTTTTATCATATGTATCCATGGTGAAATAAAGATCAGCCCATATAGTGGTCCGCGTTTAACAAAACACTCAATCGTTCAAATGGTAGCGAAATAGATCATTGGAACTAAAATTCCAGAATACTCTTAAAACCAGCGGGAATAGAACTAGCTTTGTTTTGAGCTTAACAAGAATATGCCCGCTGTTTTAATGTGTCTATTTTCAGCAAATTTAAAGCAAGAGGTGTAAGAAACAATTTTGGTCCCATTTTAGACAAAGTCCGAATTTTGAACACTTTAGCATAAATTCTAGCCAAAAAACTGGGATCGAACAATTCAGCAACCCTCCCCTATCTTATGAGATAAAACAAATAGTATTTCAGTTAAAATTTTTTATATATTTAAGCAAAATCGATGAAAAATTGGTCAAAAATACCAAAAATGTGAATAAAAACAGCTGAATTACGGCTAATATTCACAAAACTTCAAACCTAGATACCTTTCTATGAAAAACGAAAATCGAAAAATCTCTTTAATTCCATATTCTATGCTGGACGGGCTTTCTAATGATTGAACTCACAACTCTCGACGGTGATTTTATCGATCGGCCAAAATTGTCTGAAATAAAAATTCCATTTGAGTATATAGTTCCTCCCCCATTAAAGTGGGTCGGAACCAAAATCTCAATGAACCTTAATTTTGAAGTTATAAATTGTCCACAAACTATTGTAAACTTTAATTGAACTTCTCAAGTGTAATCATGAGAAATTTGAAATACTAGTTGCAACTTTTTTGATCTTGCCAGAGCGTTGGGCGCGGTTTGTGTCTTATTCGCCTATCGTGAGTCAATGTTACTTTATCGTTTGCTAGTACGCAATATTTAGCTTGCAATTTTTTGTGTAGATCGAATTTTAACCAGGTTGCGGTGCAAGACCAAAAATTGGTACATTCGAGACGGTCTCAGATCAAACGACTATGCTGAGGCCGTTCCAAAAGAAATCGGGTTTTTGGTTAAGCCATGTTTCTGCACCGTGCAATTTTGAATGCACGTTCATTTCTGCCGGGACATCGACTTTCGCTCTCAGACCTCAACCTGGATGCGTCATCAGATGTGCCTACCTGTGCATATGGATCCCAAATGATCCATTAGTTCTTTCCGTCGCTGAGATTTGTATTTGAAATTCAAACGAATTTGTGTTGCTGGTTGGTGATAATACATAAGGAATAAACAAAATGAAAATAGGAAAACAACAAGTGGAATACTGATCTGTCTCGAAGCCAAAATTTCTATCATTTTTTAAATAAGATACTCCAATTTATGCTTTAATAGGCAGGAATTGAGAAGGGTTTTAATATTGCAGTGATAACGATTTAAAAAATTGCGCAATGGCGATTTAGTATTGATTGCTGATGATAAAAGAAGCAAATTGATATCCAAATTGAGTTTTTGGTAGCAACTGCATACGTGTTGTCTAATTAGGAACATGAAATTTTATTTTCAGTTTTTAGGTTTTTTTTATAACAAATCAGAAAAAGGCCTATAATTTTGGAAATCAGTTTGTTAGAGTCAATACTACCAAAGTTCAATTGAAACTTGAGGCTAAATGAAGCCTCCTTGTGAACCTACACAAGCAGAGTTTTTATTAATTATCAGCTTGGTTCTCTGTTGTTATTTTTGACAACTCTTTTGTGTAAATTGAAGAAATATCTTACCATTTGCACTTCAGATAGCAACATACTGCAAAAAAACATTCTACAAAAAAAGACTAAAAGGTATGCAAAAGTTATAGGCCAATCTCTTTTACTATTATGTTTGCAAAACTTTGAACGTCTTCTATTGAACCGATTGATTAAATACATACAAGAAAGTTAGGAGACTCGTTATTGTGCGTACGCACATAATGTTCCGACCCCGCTCATCCACATTCCTGACTTAATTGGCTACCAAATGATGAAAAGACAGAAAACTTTCAAAAACATACATATCGTTCAATCAAAAACCAATGGAATACATTGTTGCCACGCTCGAGGGTCGATAAAGATTTTAATAATAGGACTACTAAAGAGGACAAAAAAATTAAACAACAAACATTATTTACGACCAAATCTCGATGTCGATAATGAAAAAAAATTTTTAAAAAAAACCAGAATCTCATCAGATAAAACCTATACAAAACAATATGACCTATACTTCGCTAAACAAAAGATGCGGGAACTGTCCTGAAGTCAACTTGTTAACAGGTGGGTAAAAAAGGCGCAACGTTCAAAAACACGTTTCTTTTTTTAAAAGCAATTAATTTCACAATTATTATTGTCATTAGATATCAACCGAAATCAATAAAATGTTCATCTACATCTCCATAAAAAGCAATTGAGACAAATCATTGTCCAATTTTCAAGTCCGCCAATTTTCAAAACCAATGGGACCTACGATTATTGATTATTGTTATATATTGAATAGAAAACAAAAATTCTTTAAATTGTTAAAATAAAAAACATCTCAAACAGTTTATGAAATCTCGATGTAACAGTAGTGACAACGCCAGAAACAAATGTTTGAAGCTAAAACAGTTATAAAAACAAAATTATAGCTCACTGGAAATGGGTTTTGACCTGTGCTTACAGAGACTGAGCCACAATTCGACCAAAAACTGTTTCAAAAAAGACTTAAAAAACCAAATACGTTTTTAAAAACAAATACTTCCATGACAAGTCATGACAAACTAAAAAGCAATAGATTAATCTGCAGTTTTTCATGTAGCTAATTGGGCCAGGTAATAACGAGGTTAAGTCTCTACCCCACAAAATAACAACAATTACATAAATAAGCCGAAACTTCAAACGTTTTTACGATATCACTCTTTTCAAGGCACTATAATTATAATATGTTACCTGCAACAACCACAAATCATCAATTGCTCTTCATGTTAACATCAACGAGTATTCCTCATAAAAAGACTACGTAGACATGAGAACAAAAAGAAACCCAAAAATTTAATAGTACAGAAATCCCGAAAATTTTAAGAAAGTGAATGGTCGAAGCAATCAGTCAAATAGTATAACCAAGCGAGAAAAAATTTTGAAACAACAAAATTGGTTAGGACGTCTAAATAGTGAAACTGAACTATTTGGTGACGAAATGAAATCAAAAAGCAATTAGTTTCATCAGGGGCGACAAAAAAGAGACAATCTTTTTTCAAACATAAATTGAAAGTCATTAAAACAGACAGCTATAAACTGAAATATTCAACTAAATTCAGTTATACGTCCTGGGGAAGAAATGGAGAGTTCTTGTTTCAGGTATATGGCGTAGAACAACAAAAAGACAAACAGAGGCAAAACAAAAAAAAATTACACAATTTTGCGAGACAAATTTGTCTCAGCCAAAAAGTATAAAACTATTCAAAGAAAAAAAACGATTGACACATCCAAATACAAATTTTTCCAACGTTATGCATTTTACCTGTTTCCCTGGTTTGCTTTACTTCATTTGGACCTGTCAATAATGTGATAATTCGACAAGGAAACAAAATGAACTCATAAAAAGACGCAATTATGCACAAAAATAAAAAAACAAAAACGTAGAGTATCAAAACAAAGAAACCATCAATTGAAAATGAAACCATAACCGACAATTTAAGACTCATGGGAAGTCAGGGTCTTCCTGTTTTTACTGAGACTGCGACCGAAAATCAAAGAAATAAAATAAAATAGTATACAAAGCTCAAAATTTCACCGATCTTTTCTCAAAACAAATATATTCAAAGTGATAGCAGACATCATGTAACAACTGAAAGAATTGTTTAGGCTCATTCAAACCTCATACAAAGCTATCTGGATCTTTTAATTGTGACACTTAGTCATTGGGCTCCAAAAAGTATAATAAATGAAAGGTTAACTCAAAGAAATCCATACAACTTTCACAAAAACAGTTGGTCAGAGCCATAAAAACCTCGAGCGTAACTCTGAAACGATAATATAATCTCGTTGGGACTCATTTTTTGTAAATAGTATCTGTCAACAGTTGAGCCCTGTTTTGAAATTTTTGTCAGTAGTTTACATAAAAACAATTTACATAGTGGAAACGTTTTTTAAAAAAAGGTTGTGCCCCATTAGAATCTAAAAATTTATTTATCATATGGATCCATGGTGAAATAAAGATCAGCCCAGATAGTGGTCCGCGTTTAACAAAACGCTCAATCGTTCAAATGGTAGCGAAATAGATCATTGGAATTAAAATTCCAGAATACTCTTAATATCAGCGGGAATAAAACTAGCTTTGTTTTGAGCTTAACAAGAATATGGCCGCTGTTTTAATGTTTCTATTTTCAGCAAATTTAAAGCAAGTGGTCTAAAAAAGCAAATTTGGTCCCATTTTAGACAAATCGGAATTTTGAAAAATTTAGCATAAATTCTAATAAAGACCTCGGATCGAACAATTCAGCAACCCTCTCCTATCTTTTTAGATAAAACAAATAATATTTCAGTTAAATATTTTTTAAATATTTTACAGAATCGTTCAAAAATTGGTCAAAAATACCGAAAATGTGAATAAAAACAGCTGAATTACGTCTAATATTCACAAAACTTCAAACCTAGATACCTTT
Source organism: Convolutriloba macropyga (assembly GCF_964194025.1). Lineage (NCBI taxonomy): Eukaryota > Metazoa > Xenacoelomorpha > Acoela > Convolutidae > Convolutriloba > Convolutriloba macropyga. The sequence goes on from NC_134472.1 coordinate 37,603,820, forward strand.
CTATGAAAAACGAAAATCGAAAAATCTCTTTAATTCCATATTCTATGCTGGACGGGCTTTCTAACGATTGAACTCACAACTCTCGACGGTGATTTTATCGATCGGCCAAAATTGTCTGAACAAAAAAACCATTTGAGTATATAGTTCCTCCCCCATTAAAGTGGGTCGGAATAAAAATCTCAATGACACTTAATGTTGAAGTTATAAATTGTCCACAAACTATCGTGACCTTTAATTGAACTTCTCAAGTGTAATCATGAGAAATTTGAAATACCAGTTGCAACTTTATTGATCTTGCCAAAGCGTTGGGCGCGGTTCGTGTCTTGTTCGCTTAATTGAGTCAATGTTACTTTATCGTTTGCTAGTACGCACAATTTAGCTTGCAATTTTATTGTGTAGGTCGATTTTTAACCAGGTTGCGGTGCAAGACCAGAAATTGGTAAATCCGAGACGGTCCCAGATGAAACAAGCCTATGCTGAGGCTGTTCCAAAAAGAAATCCGGTTTTTGGTTTATCCATGTTTCTACACCATGCAATTTTGAATGCACGTTCATTTCTGCCGGGACATCGACTTTCGCTCTCACACCTCAACCTGGATGCGTCATCAGATGTGCCTACCTGTGCATATGGACCCCAACGGATCCATTTGTTCTTTTCGTTGATGTGAGAGCTGTAATTGAAATTGAAACGAATTTGTGTTGGTGGTTTGTGATAATACATGAGGAATAAACAAAATGAATATAGAAAATTAACAAGTGGAATACTGATCTGTCTCGAAGCCAAAGTTTCTATCATTTTTTATAAGACACTCTAATTTAAGTTTTAATAAGTAGAAATTGAGAAGCGTGTTGAAATTGCAGTGATAACGAATAAAAAAAATTGAGCAATGACGATGTAGTATTGATTGCTGATGATAAAAGAAGAATTGATATCCGAATTGAGTTTTTGGTTGAAACTGCATACGTGTCGTCTAATTAGGAACATGAAATTTTATTTTCAGTTTTTAGGTTTTTTTGATAAATCAGGAAAAGGCCTATAATTTTGGAAATCAGTTTGTTAGAGCACAAGTCTACCAAAGATCAATTGAAATTTGAGGTTAAATGAAGCCTCCTTGTGAAACAACACAAGCAGAGTTTTATTAATCATCAGCTTGGTTCTCTGTTGTTACTCTTTTGTTAACTCTTTTGTCTAAATTGAAGAAATATCCCACCATTTGCACTTCAGATAGCAACCTACTGCCGTTTTAGTGTTTAAGTCTCTTCTTTTTCGTGTACAATTGTTTTCCAATTAAAAAGAAAATGAACAGTAAGCAATTGAAAATTTGTTAGGCAGTCCTACATATCAACTAAATATTCACGCGAAACGAAAAAGTTGACGGAGTAAGTTATTTTGTCCCTGAGTTTACAAGAATCGGGTGTAGCGATATCGTCATCTTGAGTTGCAAACAATTTTCTCATTTTCAATCAATTGGTAGTATTTAGAAAGAGTGATTGTCACTGAAATCAATGTTTGTAATGACTTTGCAAATTCAAAAAGCTCTAACTCCCTCAGGGGACTCTCTTCTTGACGATAAAATTGACCTAATATTTCAAAAAATGAGCCATTTGAGAGAGCAATCCACGGTCCAAAAGATATCTGTCAAATGTAATTTAGTGAAATCGTATTTTTTTCTACAGTATTTCATGTGTCTAACGTTTGACACCCAGGATCATTGTGATTGAAACGTTTAAAAGGGCTTTAAAGGTTATACAGTGTTATACAGTTATACAGAGTGGATTATTGGGCAGTCTATTACGAGTTAGCTATTATTTCATTTATTATGACATGATTGGGCGCAAAAAAATGTGTTAGGATTAATTACTATAACTGCTAGAGATCATTGGACAACAACCTTGGAAAATCTAAAACTGGATCGAATAATAATGTGGTTGTAATATCAATATTAAAGCGTCGACTGCACAAAACAACTGCTTTTATCGAATTGCATAAATTAATTATTTTTGGCAATCTAATCATATGCTTGTTTACTCCCTGTACAAAAACTCCTCGTTATTCAAATAGGATAATCAAAGTGACATGGGAACCGAAGCAAGCAGAAGAATGAAGTACAGCTATTCAGTTGAAAATATTCTCTCCCCAGAAAAAAAACTACCAGGTAGGTAGAAGCAATGCTTGGTTAAGTTTATCTTTGTTATTAATATTATCTTTATTATTATTATTATTATTATTATTATTATTATTAGTATTATTATTATTATTATTATTATTATTATTATTATTATTATTATTATTATTATTGTTATTAATATTATTATTATTATTATTATTATTATTATTATTATTATTATTATTGTTATTTTTATTTTTATTATTATTATTATCATTATTATTATTATTATTATTATTATTATTATTATTATTATTATTATTATTGTTATTAATATTATTATTATTATTATTATTATTATTATTATTTTTATTATTATTATTATTATTACTATTATTATTATTATTATTATTATTATTATTATTATCATTATTATTATTATTATTATTATTATTATTATTATTATTATTATTATTATTATTATTATTATTATTATTATTATTATTATTATTATTATTATTATTATTATCCGTATACGGGAAAAAGTTATCCGAGAATCCGTATCAAAATTCTGTAACTATCTCAGTTCTGACAGCTGTAATCAAAATTGACCAATACCTACCGTAGCCGATACCAGATGGTTATCTTACAAGATCTTGCCAGACGATGGTTATCTTGCCAGACACTTTTGAGCATTATCGTAAATGTAAAGAGTGTATAATTTAAAAAAGAAAGAAAGAAAGAATTGATTAGTTTGGATGTTACTGTTTATTACTGACTAGAGATAAAGACAATTTTATCAGCAAAAAAAGATAACCATTCGATATCGGCTATATCGGCTGAGGGAGACAGATTTGCGTTAACAGTTCAGATGAGTTAATGTTTTTTTAAAGGTAAATATTCCTTAAATTTATTTACTATTCATAGTTCAAGGCATAATAAGTGGAATATCTCCTGTTTTAAATAGTTCGCAATCATTTGATCAGAATTAGAAAGACACTTTCCTTCTTTTATCCTTTTTAATAAAAAATTTGATGTCAAAACGAACTTATTCAAAAATATCGAAGGGAAAATTTTGAACTTTAATTTGTAACGAGTCACGTTTTCGAAATTAATTTTCAACCATCTTCCCAGGGTCCCTAAAACTGATACCAATTGTAGCAAATGTTAAAACAGACATCTATCAGCGATGAAATACCAACGTGAATAAGTATTGAGAATGACGAGACTCAGGTTGGTGCTTGCTATGTGTTGTTTGAAACCCTGTAATTCCTTTCGTAACCGGGCTTCCTCCAATTTCTGATGCTGAGGTCCACACTTAACCATTTTCACAAAGCCACCCTGCTGATCGCAGATGTTCACTGCTTTTGTAGCTCTACAGAATTGTCGCCATGCATCCCTCATGAAGTGATGTCCAGTAGACTCGAATCCAGCGATGAAAACAACTTTTGGTTTAGAATTGAAAACTGTTTTGGCTAATGTTTCGTAATTCTTGTAAATTTCAAGCTCGCGTTGATGAAATGAATCTCTAGCAGGGTCGTGTGCCCTCACTCTGGATGCATGAAACTGGATACAGTTTGATTGGTTAAAGGTGCCGTTCAGGAAATAGTTCCGCTTTTCACTAAAATGAAGCATTTCGAGCTGCTTTTGGTCAAGTTTTGATTGGCCGTCTTTTGCTTCCTGAAAGAAATCACTTTACCAAACATAGCTCTATAATTTACGCCACTCTAATGGAAAACTCTCAGTAAAATTTTTTTCGTTTTATAAAGCCCCCCCCCCCGGTGCGCTTGGGGATTGCAAACGGATTGCACAAACGGAAAACATCCGTAATATGATACATCCGTAATATGATATATACTATGATAATCATAGTCGCCCTGCTGGGACAAAAAACTGCAGTGTCGTTGTTTGTCAAATACAAAAAAAAATTTTGGTTCCAATGTCGCTCTTTAGCAATAAATAGTCCTCCCCTTTTTCGTGTCATTGTACATTGATGCAAATGTTGAACGTTCTCGGTTTGCACCCCCCCCCCCCCCTCAGTACGTTATGCATCACCAGCTACAGAGCACGTCACGTCATGTCATTAAATAGAACATCATTATGTAAAAATATGGCTCCTTCGGTTTGAGAACGGGGGGAGGGGATAATATGAACCTCTAACCTAGTCCCATTGTTATGGTAATTGCAGGTTTACAAGCGCAGATTTGGAGTTTGGGGAAATACAATGGCTTTCTTGTTATGCGGTTTCTAGCATATTATATTATACTAAATGCCGTCTTATGTATCTTTTCTTTGGGTCTTTCCCTGTATAGCCTCTGCCACAAAATCATAACCATGAATATCTGGATGGTATGTTAACCGTGAATAGGGGGTAGGGCGCTATGCGTTATATGACCGCTAAGCTGGAGCGAGGAGGGCTAATGCGAAAGACCATTTTTGGCACCCTTTACGAAAGCTAGATGCAATCAATGTCATAGTTACTTGAAAACCATTATGCGGTACACGTTCTTGTGGAGTAGTAAATGTTCCCGGGTTGACACCACCATAAACCTTTCTTGGCAACCATATCCAAGCCATATATGGAGTTTATGGTAACTTGGCAAACATATAGCTGACCATGAAAAAAAAATCAACATTGCTCAAAAAGTTCTTAGAACACTCATGCTTTGCACTCTGAGTGCGGAGAAAAACTCATTCATGGTGTCTTGGGGACCATATCCAAGACCATACACATTTATGGTGCCATGTAATACCATACAAGTCAAAGTCACAACATAAAAAAAATACAGGAACAGTTCAACAAGCATCTTCGGACTACACTAAGCCTTCCAAAAAAGCAAATTCAGTTAGTTTAAATTTTTAGACCTTGGCAACCATATCCAAGATCATAAAAAACTATAGTCGTGCACATGGTTGCCAAGAAATACATGACATTTCAAAATTCTCAAACGATCCTAAAAAGCATGGAAAAAAGAACTAATTGTCCAATACATATTACTTAATTACTTGTACACATATTGCTGAAGAGTTACAAATAAGGTATCCAATTTTTTTGTGAGTTTATTTCTGTAAAAAAGCTGCGTTTAAGTGATAGTTAGATAGCTATTTTTGTATGTACGAATTGATTAGTGTACTGAGTTGAAAAAAGTCCGGCACTAGTCACTGAATAGTAGTACTCTAATTGTTTTAGACAGACTATCCAAATAAATGAAACTGACTGATTTCTTCAACAAAATTTTTTTGTTAGTTCCTGAAAAAAATTGCTCCGCTAAAACAAATAAATTTTGAACTAAGAAATTCAACACAACAGTTGAATTGTGACGATTTTAAAAATTTCTCCAGGAATTAAATTATACAAGATACGTGCTGAATAAAATAATGGAATATTGTAACAAATGCGCCGAGGAGCGTTTAAAATGTTTTTGAACCTTGATTTCACAGAACTTATTAATCAGCCTATTTAGAATGTAAGTCGAAGCTGGTAAATTCAAAACGTTGAGAAGCAAAACAGTTGATAAATGCAAAAGCTGTTTAAATTTTGAAGTCACAAAGAAATCTGATTGAAGACGCAGAAAATAGAAAACACTGAAATGGGAAATGAGCTACCAAAACTGACAATTTTTAAAACCAAATTGAAAAAACAATTGACGTAGGAAAGTGAACTAGTGCAATAGAAAAACTAATCAAAAGGCAAGCGGAAACAATCAATAATCATGATTAGATCAGTTCAAGAACGAGAAATCGAATTGGAGAGAAATGAAAGTTAGATCACGTTCCCTAGTCCAGACCAGATGGTTATCTTGCAAGATCTTCCAAGATTCTAGCAAAAAATGGTTATCTTGCACGATCATGCAAGAAAATGGTTATCTTGCAAGATCTTGCAAGAGTATGGCTATCTTGCAAGATCTTGCAAGAAGAATGGTTATCTTGCAAGATTCTTGCAAGTTCGTTCCGGTCGAGCTCTGCTATCATTGGCTGTTTTAAACGCATTATCTTTCATTTAGCGCAAAATATTACCAAAATATAGTGGAATGAGTTTTCAGAGATCATTTGAAACAAAATTTATACCAGATATCTGTATTTTATTACAGCCGTTGGTATTAATACTGGTTACTCTCATTTATTTACATTAATTCGTGCGTCAAATGTTTTGTTTCGCTAATATGAAAAACATTTTACTTTCTTTTTCTAAATTTTTTCAATTTATATTTTGAGCGGAAGAAAACAAAGTTGATGCTATTTTGGTTGCAATCATGTATCACAATGTAAAAAAAATTGATGGGAAGCAATGTTCGCGTCTCATTTTGATCATGTTCGGTCATGTTCCATTTATTTGCATATTTGCAAGATGAATGGTTATATTGCAAGATTCTTGCAAGACAAAGGGTTATCTTGCAAGATCTTGCAAGATTTTGGAAGAAAATCTTGCAAGACGATGTATCGTCTTGTAAGATTTTGCCAGAATCTTGCAAGATCTTGCAAGATAACCATTCGTTGTCGATTGGAGTTAATAGCATTCTTAGGTTGGCTACCGATGGGACCAAAAGAATTCTTCTCCTGACAACTATTTGCAAAAAAAACACAAAAACAGAGGTAGTTTTTTTCGAATTATAATGAAAAACTACAATGCGCTCTTCAGAGCGATACTGCTGTTCATGTGCACCATTTGGTCACAATTTTAAATTTTGGTAAACAATTGAACTATATTCCTCCGAAATGTTATCGTTCTTCAAGTTATTCTCTTTCAAATTAAAGTTCTAATTTAAGGTTCTAAGATAAATGGTAGCCAACAGCATCGGTGCAAAAAACAGGTCTCTTAAATACATGAAGTCAGAAAAACGAGTTGATTTATTTTTCTGATTTGTTTCTATTAAACTCTAAAGAAAACACAATACTATTTTCAACTGAGATATAATTTCAGTGCTATGTTGTAGAACCATTTTGTCATTCCAATTATAGCCTCACTCCACATTGGCGGTCAGAAAACGTATGGCGCCCCCAAATCATCGTAAGCATACCGTATGGGGTGGCTATAATTTCGTGGGTATGGGGAGGGGGGGGTTTGGGGGCTATTAAAGGAGTGACGCGAATTAGTTAGAAAAAGGTACACTTTTCAACATTTGGGAAACAATCAATCTGAGCAAGCGCATAAGTTGTTGAAGCTTGCGATAACTTTTGTTAATAGCAAGCTAAAAAGAGTGAACAACGAGTCTGCAAACAGTTTTATCCTGAGTTTACAAGAAGTAAGCAACAGTGGAGTTGCCTCAAAAAGAGAGATGCACGAGAAAAGAAAGATCTCGTTGTCGGAAAAATGGAAAAGCCGTTAAAATATTACACAGAGCAAAATGGAGATTACATTTTGCTTAAACAGGACTTCCTTCATGTTATGGATGCGTATTGGTGTGGAAGCGAAAGATAAAAGTTTTCATGCTATTGATTTGAATGAGAAAGTTAATTTCTAAGCTTTTACGCTATAAGAATTGTACCATGTATTTCAGTCACTTGAAAATAATAAAGCGTTAGGTACAGACGCTTTCAATGATTCGGCTGCCAATGCCGCTAACAGTTTGGTGCAAAATAGTTCGATAATAGCAAAATAGCAACAATTATATATTAAAAACTTTAGAGAATTGATGAAATTTGCTTTGGTCAGTCTTTTCTACAAAAAAAGACTAAAAGGTATGCAAAAGTTATAGGCCAATCTCTTTTACTATTATGTTTGCAAAACTTTGAACGTCTTCTATTGAATCAATTGATTAAATGCATAAAAATAAGTAGGCTCGTTAATGTGCGTACGCACATAAGGTTCCGACCCCGCTCATCCACATTCCTGACTTAATTGGCTACCAAACGATGAAGAGATAGAAAAAGTTCAAAAACATACATATCCTTCAATCAAAAGCAAATGGAATACATTGATGCCAAGCTGGAGGGCCGATAAAAGTTTATGATAATAGGACTACTAAAGAGGACAAAAAAATTAAACGACAAACTTTATTTACGACCAAATCTCGATGTCGATAATAAAAAAATATTAAGAAAAACAGAATCCCATAATATAAAACCTAAACAAAACAAAATGACCTATACTTCGCTTAACAAAAGATGCGGGAACTGTCCTGAATGCGACTTGTTAACAGGTTGGTAAAAAAGGCGCGACGTTCAAAAACACGTTTCTATTTTTAAAAGCAATTAATTTCACAATTATTAATGTCATTAGATATTAACTGAAATCACTAAAATGTTCATCTACATCTCCATAAAAAGCAATTGAGACAAATCATTGTCTAATTTTCAAATGCGCCAACTTTCAAAACCAATGGGAACTACGATTATTGATTATTGTTATATTTTGAATAGAAAACAAAAATTCTTTAAAATGTTAAAATAAAAAACATCTCAAACAGTTTATGAAATCTCGATGTAACAGTAGTGACAACGCCAGAAACAAATGTTTGAAACTAAAACAGTTATAAAGATAAAATTATAGCTCACTGAAAATGGGTTGTGACCTCTGCTTACAGAGACTGAGCCACAAATCGTCAAAAAAATTATTTAAAAAAAGACTTAAAAAACCAAATACGTTTTTAAAAACAAATACTTCCATGACAAGTCATGACAAACTAAAAAGCGATGGAATAATCTGCAGTTTTTCATGTAGCCAATTGGGCCAGGTAATAACGAGGTTAAGTCTCTACCCCACAAAATAACAACAATTACATAAATAAGCCGAAACTTCAAACGTTTTTACGATATCACTCTTTTCAAGGCACTATAATTATAACATGTTACCTGCAACAACCACAAAATCATCAATTGCTCTTCATGTTAACATCAACGAGTATTCCTCATAAAACGACTACACAGACATGACAACAAAAAGAAACCCAAAAGTTGAGCAGTACAGAAATCCCGAAAACTTTTTAAGAAAGTGAATGGTCGAAGCAATCAGTCAAAAAGTATAACCAAGCGAGAAAAAATTTTTGAAAAAACAAAATTATTAGGACTTTTAAATAGTGACACTGAACTACTTGGTGACGAAATGAAAGCAAAAGGCAATTAGTTTCATTAGGGGCGACAAAATAGAGACAATCTTTTTTCAAACATAAATTGAAAGTCATTAAAGCAGACAGCTATAAACTGAAATATTAAGCTAAATTCAGTTATGCGTCCTGGGGAAGAAATGGAGAGCTCTCATTATCAGGTATATGGCGTAGAACAACAAAAGACAAACAGAGGCAAAACAAAAAAAATTACGCAATTTTGCGAGACAAATTTGTCTCAGCCAAAAAGCATAAAACTATTCGAATAAAAACGATTAAAATATCCAAATGCAAATTTTTCCAACGTTATGCATTTTCCCTGTTTCGCTTTACTTCATTTGGACCTGTCAATAATGAGATAGTTCGACAAGGAAACAAAATGAACTCATAAAAAATGCCATTATGCAAAAAAATAAAAAAAAACGCAGAGCATCAAAACAAAGAAACCGTCAATTGAATATCAAATCATAACCGACATTATTTTAAGACTCATAGAAAGTCAGAGTCTTCCTGTTTTTACTGAGACTGCGACCGAAATTGAGAGAAATAAAATAGTATGCAAATCTCAAAATCTCGCCGATCTTTTCTCAAAACAAATATATTCAAAGTGATAGCAGACATCATGTAATAACTGAAAGAATTGTCTAGGTTCATTGATACCTCATACAAAGCTATCTGGATCTTTTAAATGGACACTAAGTCATTGTGCTCCAAAAAGTTTAATAAATGAAAGGATAACTCAAGAAATCCATAAAACTTTCTAGAAAACAACTGGTCAGAGCCATAAAAACCACGAGCGTAACTCTGAAACGATAATATAACCTCGTTGGGACTCATTTTTTGTAAATAGTATCTGTCAACAGTTGAGCCCTGTTTTGAAATTTTTGTCAGTAGTTTACATAAAAACAATTTACAATGTGGAAACGTTTTTTAAAAAAAGGTTGTGCCACATTAGAATCTAAAATTTTTTTATCATATGTATCCATGGTGAAATAAAGATCAGCCCATATAGTGGTCCGCGTTTAACAAAACACTCAATCGTTCAAATGGTAGCGAAATAGATCATTGGAACTAAAATTCCAGAATACTCTTAAAACCAGCGGGAATAGAACTAGCTTTGTTTTGAGCTTAACAAGAATATGCCCGCTGTTTTAATGTGTCTATTTTCAGCAAATTTAAAGCAAGAGGTGTAAGAAACAAATTTGGTCCCATTTTAGACAAAGTCCGAGTTTTGAAAAATTTAGCATAAATTCTAGCCAAAAAACTCGGATCGAACAATTCAGCAACCCTCCCCTATCTTATGAGATAAAACAAATAGTATTTCAGTTAAAATTTTTTATATATTTAAGCAAAATCGATGAAAAATTGGTCAAAAATACCAAAAATGTGGATAAAAACAGCTGAATTACGGCTAATATTCACAAAACTTCAAACCTAGATACCTTTCTATGAAAAACGAAAATCGAAAAATCTCTTTAATTCCATATTCTATGCTGGACGGGCTTTCTAATGATTGAACTCACAACTCTCGACGGTGATTTTATCGATCGGCCAAAATTGTCTGAAATAAAAATTCCATTTGAGTATATAGTTCCTCCCCCATTAAAGTGGGTCGGAACCAAAATCTCAATGAACCTTAATTTTGAAGTTATAAATTGTCCACAAACTATTGTAAACTTTAATTGAACTTCTCAAGTGTAATCATGAGAAATTTGAAATACTAGTTGCAACTTTATTGATCTTGCCAGAGCGTTGGGCGCGGTTTGTGTCTTATTCGCCTATCGTGAGTCAATGTTACTTTATCGTTTGCTAGTACGCAATATTTAGCTTGCAATTTTTTTGTGTAGGTCGAATTTTAACCAGGTTGCGGTGCAAGACCAAAAATTGGTACATTCGAGACGGTCTCAGATGAAACGACTATGCTGAAGCCGTTCCAAAAGAAATCGGGTTTTTGGTTAAGCCATGTTTCTGCACCGTGCAATTTTGAATGCACGTTCATTTCTGCCGGGACATCGACTTTCGCTCTCAGACCTCAACCTGGATGCGTCATCAGATGTGCCTACCTGTGCATATGGATCCCAAATGATCCATTTGTTCTTTCCGTCGCTGAGATTTGTAATTGAAACTCAAACGAATTTGTGTTGCTGGTTGGTGATAATACATAAGGAATAAACAAAATGAAAATAGGAAAACAACAAGTGGAATACTGATCTGTCTCGAAGCCAAAATTTCTATCATTTTTTAAATAAGATACTCCAATTTATGCTTTAATAGGCAGGAATTGAGAAGGGTTTTAATATTGCAGTGATAACGATTTAAAAAATTGCGCAATGGCGATTTAGTATTGATTGCTGATGATAAAAGAAGCAAATTGATATCCAAATTGAGTTTTTGGTAGCAACTGCATACGTGTTGTCTAATTAGGAACATGAAATTTTATTTTCAGTTTTTAGGTTTTTTTTATAACAAATCAGAAAAAGGCCTATAATTTTGGAAATCAGTTTGTTAGAGTCAATACTACCAAAGTTCAATTGAAACTTGAGGCTAAATGAAGCCTCCTTGTGAACCTACACCAGCAGAGTTTTTATTAATTATCAGCTTGGTTCTCTGTTGTTATTTTTGACAACTCTTTTGTGTAAATTGAAGAAATATCTTACCATTTGCACTTCAGATAGCAACATACTGCAAAAAAACATTCTACAAAAAAAGACTAAAAGGTATGCAAAAGTTATAGGCCAATCTCTTTTACTATTATGTTTGCAAAACTTTGAACGTCTTCTATTGAACCGATTGATTAAATAAATACAAGAAAATTAGGAGACTCGTTAATGTGCGTACGCACATAATGTTCCGACCCCGCTCATCCACATTCCTAACTTAATTGGCTACCAAATGATGAAGAGACAGAAAACTTTCAAAAACATACATATCGTTCAATCAAAAACCAATGGAATACATTGTTGCCACGCTCGAGGGTCGATAAAGATTTTAATAATAGGACTACTAAAGAGGACAAAAAAATTAAACAACAAACATTACTTACGACCAAATCTCGATGTCGATAATGAAAAAAAATTTTTAAAAAAAAACCAGAATCTCATCAGATAAAACCTATACAAAACAATATGACCTATACTTCGCTAAACAAAAGATGCGGGAACTGTCCTGAAGTCAACTTGTTAACAGGTGGGTAAAAAAGGCGCAACGTTCAAAAACACGTTTCTATTTTTAAAAGCAATTAATTTCACAATTATTATTGTCATTAGATATCAACTGAAATCAATAAAATGTTCATCTACATCTCCATAAAAAGCAATTGAGACAAATCATTGTCCAATTTTCAAGTGCGCCAATTTTCAAAACCAATGGGACCTACGATTATTGATTATTGTTATATGTTGAATAGAAAACAAAAATTCTTTAAATTGTTAAAATAAAAAACATCTCAAACAGTTTATGAAATCTCAATGTAACAGTAGTGACAACGCCAGAAACAAAAGTTTGAAGCTAAAACAGTTATAAAAACAAAATTATAGCTCACTGGAAATGGGTTTTGACCTGTGCTTACAGAGACTGAGCCACAATTCGACCAAAAACTGTTTCAAAAAAGACTTAAAAAACCAAATACGTTTTTAAAAACAAATACTTCCATGACAAGTCATGACAAACTAAAAAGCAATAGATTAATCTGCAGTTTTTCATGTAGCCAATTGGGCCAGGTAATAACGAGGTTAAGTCTCTACCCCACAAAATAACAACAATTACATAAATAAGCCGAAACTTCAAACGTTTTTACGATATCACTCTTTTCAAGGCACTATAATTAAAATATGTTACCTGCAACAACCACAAATCATCAATTGCTCTTCATGTTAACATCAACGAGTATTCCTCATAAAAAGACTACGTAGACATGAGAACAAAAAGAAACCCAAAAATTTGATAGTACAGAAATCCCGAAAATTTTAAGAAAGTGAATGGTCGAAGCAATCAGTCAAATAGTATAACCAAGCGAGAAAAAATTTTGAAACAACAAAATTGATTAGGACGTCTAAATAGTGAAACTGAACTATTTGGTGACGAAATGAAATCAAAAAGCAATTATTTTCATCAGGGGCGACAAAAAAGAGACAATCTTTTTTCAAACATAAATTGAAAGTCATTAAAACAGACAGCTATAAACTGAAATATTCAACTAAATTCAGTTATACGTCCTGGGGAAGAAATGGAGAGTTCTTGTTTCAGGTATATGGCGTAGAACAACAAAAAGACAAACAGAGGCAAAACAAAAAAAATTTACACAATTTTGCGAGACAAATTTGTCTCAGCCAAAAAGCATAAAACTATTCAAAGAAAAAAAACGATTGACACATCCAAATACAAATTTTTCCAACGTTATGCATTTTACCTGTTTCCCTGGTTTGCTTTACTTCATTTGGACCTGTCAATAATGTGATAATTCGACAAGGAAACAAAATGAACTCATAAAAAGACGCAATTATGCACAAAAATAAAAAAACAAAAACGTAGAGTATCAAAACAAAGAAACCATCAATTGAAAATGAAACCATAACCGACAATTTAAGACTCATGGGAAGTCAGGGTCTTCCTGTTTTTACTGAGACTGCGACCGAAAATCAGAGAAATAAAATAAAATAGTATACAAAGCTCAAAATTTCACCGATCTTTTCTCAAAACAAATATATTCAAAGTGATAGCAGACATCATGTAACAACTGAAAGAATTGTTTAGGCTCATTCAAACCTCATACAAAGCTATCTGGATCTTTTAATTGTGACACTTAGTCATTGGGCTCCAAAAAGTATAATAAATGAAAGGTTAACTCAAAGAAATCCATACAACTTTCACAAAAACAGTTGGTCAGAGCCATAAAAACCTCGAGCGTAACTCTGAAACGATAATATAATCTCGTTGGGACTCATTTTTTGTAAATAGTATCTGTCAACAGTTGAGCCCTGTTTTGAAATTTTTGTCAGTAGTTTACATAAAAACAATTTACATAGTGGAAACGTTTTTTAAAAAAAGGTTGTGCCCCATTAGAATCTAAAAATTTATTTATCATATGGATCCATGGTGAAATAAAGATCAGCCCAGATAGTGGTCCGCGTTTAACAAAACGCTCAATCGTTCAAATGGTAGCGAAATAGATCATTGGAATTAAAATTCCAGAACACTCTTAATATCAGCGGGAATAAAACTAGCTTTGTTTTGAGCTTAACAAGAATATGGCCGCTGTTTTAATGTTTCTATTTTCAGCAAATTTAAAGCAAGTGGTCTAAAAAAGCAAATTTGGTCCCATTTTAGACAAATCGGAATTTTGAAAAATTTAGCATAAATTCTAATAAAGACCTCGGATCGAACAATTCAGCAACCCTCTCCTATCTTTTTAGATAAAACAAATAATATTTCAGTTAAATATTTTTTAAATATTTTACAGAATCGTTCAAAAATTGGTCAAAAATACCGAAAATGTGAATAAAAACAGCTGAATTACGTCTAATATTCACAAAACTTCAAACCTAGATACCTTTCTATGAAAAACGAAAATCGAAAAATCTCTTTAATTCCATATTCTATGCTGGACGGGCTTTCTAACGATTGAACTCACAACTCTCGACGGTGATTTTATCGATCGGCCAAAATTGTCTGAACAAAAAAACCATTTGAGTATATAGTTCCTCCCCCATTAAAGTGGGTCGGAATAAAAATCTCAATGACACTTAATGTTGAAGTTATAAATTGTCCACAAACTATCGTGACCTTTAATTGAACTTCTCAAGTGTAATCATGAGAAATTTGAAATACCAGTTGCAACTTTATTGATCTTGCCAAAGCGTTGGGCGCGGTTCGTGTCTTGTTCGCTTAATTGAGTCAATGTTACTTTATCGTTTGCTAGTACGCACAATTTAGCTTGCAATTTTATTGTGTAGGTCGATTTTTAACCAGGTTGCGGTGCAAGACCAGAAATTGGTAAATCCGAGACGGTCCCAGATGAAACAAGCCTATGCTGAGGCTGTTCCAAAAAGAAATCCGGTTTTTGGTTTATCCATGTTTCTACACCGTGCAATTTTGAATGCACGTTCATTTCTGCCGGGACATCGACTTTCGCTCTCACACCTCAACCTGGATGCGTCATCAGATGTGCCTACCTGTGCATATGGACCCCAACTGATCCATTTGTTCTTTTCGTTGCTGTGAGAGCTGTAATTGAAATTGAAACGAATTTGTGTTGGTGGTTTGTGATAATACATGAGGAATAAACAAAATGAATATAGAAAAATAACAAGTGGAATACTGATCTGTCTCGAAGCCAAAGTTTCTATCATTTTTTATAAGACACTCTAATTTAAGTTTTAATAAGTAGAAATTGAGAAGCGTGTTGAAATTGCAGTGATAACGAATAAAAAAAATTGAGCAATGACGATGTAGTATTGATTGCTGATGATAAAAGAAGAATTGATATCCGAATTGAGTTTTTGGTTGAAACTGCATACGTGTCGTCTAATTAGGAACATGAAATTTTATTTTCAGTTTTTAGGTTTTTTTGATAAATCAGGAAAAGGCCTATAATTTTGGAAATCAGTTTGTTAGAGCACAAGTCTACCAAAGATCAATTGAAATTTGAGGTTAAATGAAGCCTCCTTGTGAAACAACACAAGCAGAGTTTTATTAATCATCAGCTTGGTTCTCTGTTGTTACTCTTTTGTTAACTCTTTTGTCTAAATTGAAGAAATATCCCACCATTTGCACTTCAGATAGCAACATACTGCCGTTTTAGTGTTTAAGTCTCTTCTTTTTCGTGTACAATTGTTTTCCAATTAAAAAGAAAATGAACAGTAAGCAATTGAAAATTTGTTAGGCAGTCATACATATCAACTAAATATTCACGCGAAACGAAAAAGTTGACGGAGCAAGTTATTTTGTCGCTGAGTTTACAAGAATCGGGTGTCTCGATATCGTCATCTTGAGTTGCAAACAATTTTCTCATTTTCAATCAATTGGTAGTATTTAGAAAGAGTGATTGTCACTGAAATCAATGTTTGTAATGACTTTGCAAATTCAAAAAGCTCTAACTCCCTCAGGGGACTCTCTTCTTGACGATAAAATTGACCTAATATTTCAAAAAATGAGCCATTTGAGAGAGCAATCCACGGTCCAAAAGATATCTGTCAAATGTAATTTAGTGAAATCGTATTTTTTTTCTACAGTATTTCATGTGTCTAACGTTTGACACCCAGGATCATTGTGATTGAAACGTTTAAAAGGGCTTTAAAGGTTATACAGTGTTATACAGTTATACAGAGTGGATTATTGGGCAGGAAAGGGAGACTTATTGAGAGACAATGAATACACTGAAAGACATTTAGCTCACAGTCTATTACGAGTTAGCTATTATTTCAATTATTATGACATGATTGGGCGCAACAAAAATGTGTTAGGATTAATTACTATAACTGCCGGAGATCATTGGACAACAACATTGGAAAATTTAAAACTGGATCGAATAATAATGTGGTTGTAATATCAATATTAAAGCGTCGACTGACCAAAACAACTGCTTTTATCGAGTTGCATAAATTGATTATTTTTGGCAATCTAATCATATGCTTGTTTACTCCCTGTACAAAAACTCCTCGTTATTCAAATAGGATAATCAAAGTGACATGGGAACCGAAGCAAGCAGAAGAATGAAGTACAGCTATTCAGTTGAAAATATTCTCTCCCCAGAAAAAAAACTACCAGGTAGGTAGTAACAATGCTTGGTTAAGTTTATCTTTGTTATTAATATTATCTTTATTATTATTATTATTATTATTATTATTATTATTATTATTATTATTATTATTATTATTATTATTATTATTATTATTATTATTGTTATTAATATTATTATTATTATTATTATTATTATTATTATTATTATTATTATTATTATTGTTATTTTTATTTTTATTATTATTATTATTATTATTATTATTATTATTGTTGTTGTTATTAATATTATTATTATTATTATTATTATTATTATTATTATTATTATTATTATTATTATTATTATTATTATTATTGTTATTTTTATTATTATTATTATTATTACTATTATTATTATTATTATTATTATTATTATTATTATTATTATTATTATTATTATTATTATTATTATTATTATTATTATTATTATTATTATTATTATTATTATTATTATTATTATTATTATTATTATTATTATTATTATTATTATTACCATTATTATTATCATTATTATTATTATTATTATTATTATTATTATTATTACTGTCATTATTATTATTATTATTATTATTATTATTATTATTATTATTATTATTATTATTTTATTCTTATTATTAATAATATTATTAAAAGTATTTGTATTATTATTATTATTAATATTAATAAAAATAATAATAATAATAATAATAATAATAATAATATTACTATTATTATTATTACTATTACTATTACTATTATTATTATTATTATTATTATAATTATTATTATTATTATTATTATTATTATTATTATTATCATTATTATTAATATTAGTTTTATTATTATTATTATTATTATTATTATTATTACTATTATTATTATTATTAGTATTATTCTTATTATTATTATTATTATTATTATTATTATTATCATTATTATTATTATTATTATTATTATTATTATTATTATTATTATTAATATCATTATTATTATTGACATACAGAGACTACTGAGTAGTATCTAACCAAGTGCTAAAAGTATTATTTTATAAACTCTGATATACCATATGTTATATAATTAATGCATTGTACATATTCATACTCTCCAATCGGAGAAAGAGTTGTTGTTGTTCACTTTAACGCCTGCTAGACAGGTCACGCATAGTGACAATGAGTCACGCTATAAAGTTACTGCAGACGAAATAAAACACGCTAAGAAACGGTTGTTTCGTGGCCAGAGAATTGAAGTGTTAAGCGTGGAATCTTTTACATAGATATTCAACAAGCTTAGACATAATTGTTCACAGTTAGCCAGACTTCAAGATAGAGATTTCATACTCATCTATAGAACCAAATTCCCCGGAGATACAATCACCGGGAATCATAGATAGATCTAGAGTAAACATTAGTCCTACTCCACTTGGAGATTATTTACAAAACACGCAACGCGTATCTACCTATTATACCCCACACGGAGCTTCGGCATCAGAGACGGAACTACCGGATTACATGGCGCAGTCAGCAACGCCTAAAACACCCCTAGGAACACCGGTTTTCTGGGAATCAGGCGCGAACCCACCCTCCGAATGGAGCACCTGGTTCGGTACTCTCAAAATGGCAATCATGGCCAGAGACAATCTGGTAGTAGACAAACTACTAAGATTAAAACCAACAAGAGCAGAACTGTTCTACCCTACGCTACCAACCTATGAAGACCCGTTTGAAGGCGAAACAGAAGATGAAGAACGCCAAAGGGAGCAACGAAATGAAAAAAGGAAGGTAGACTGGGAGAACGAATGTAAACAAATAGAGTACAAGGGACCTATGATAGATCGCACTCCCTGGGACGAAGCAGACCTAAAGGTCAAAAGTCTTATATACCTGTCGTTGGGCACAGAGGGCTGCAGAACCTACCACCAACGAAATCCACATACAAGGATAGAGCGCTGCACAACCAACGAGTTGGTACATGAACTGTCGCTAACATTTACTCGACCTAGGAACCTAACATTTGACAGATTCCAGTTCTTTCGAGCCCACCAACAGAGTAACGAATCTCTTGAGACATTCTACAGTAGACTCCGGGAACTCGGATCACACGCAAAGTTAGAACACCTCGAAGAAGATCTCGTCAAAGACTTGTTCATATCGAACATGCAAAGCTCCAACACCCAAATGGAGTTGCTATCGGAAGTAAGAACAGCCCAACAAGTCCTCAACTTTGCCATCAACAGGGAGAGAGGACTTGCCAATCAACAAGAGATACAAAAATCACATTCTAACTGGAACACAGTATCGTACGTAAGACAGAACAAACAAAGAAATAATATTTACGTACAAAATCAAAATGTACAAAATCAAAAAATAACCCCAGGCAAAAAATGTGGTAACTCTTTTAGTATGGCGCACCTACAAATATGTCCAGCAAAAAACACACAGTGTAATATCTGCAAAAAAGTAGGACACTTCGCCGCTCGGTGCACAGCGAAAATGCCAGAAAGAAGAACGCCACGCAGACCACAGCCAACAACACCAGGCCAGTATGCAACGCCCCAAACAAGAAGAGTGAGACATGTGAAAAACGAAAACAGCCAAGAAGACTCAACAGAAGAAAGCGTAGACGCAGAAGCGGCTCTCTACATCAAAGAACTCCATGAAGACTGGGCGAACATAAATCTAATCCGCCCAATGGAGTTTAACCCACAGAAGAACGATCAAATAAACAAGAATACAAACGGAGAGTTCTGGGTAGAAACAACCACAAAAGCAGAAAAAATCCAATGGCTAGCAGACACAGGTTCCCCTCGATCGTTTATTAACACACAAAAAGCATTGGAAATCTCAAGCAAAATCGACAATGCAGTAATACACCCATATAACGAGGAAACAAAATACCGATGCTTTAACAACAACGACATAGCAATCAAAGGAGTTCTCCACATGGAGTTAAAATCCGGATCCTGGAACGCCAAAAACTGCAGGATACTAGTCGTTGACAACAAAACGAACAACATAATGGGACGAGATGTACTGGCCAAACTTGGAATAACACTGAAAGCAGAGAAACCGCATGGTAAGCAAGTTCACACTATTCTAAATATTCAAACAGAGAAAAACATTATCAAGTGGATATTTCAAAAATATCCACATTTATGTACACGGTTAGGTCGATCAAAGAACCATATTGCCAAATCATTATTCAGACAAAACTATACCCCATCTCAACACAAAGGTCGAAGAGTCCCACTTCACCTACTGGACAAAGTGGAACTCGAACTGAAGAAACTAATTGACGACGGACAAATAATAAAATTAGAAAAATGCCCAGATGACCTATTCATAAGTCCTGTGGTAATCACAGTGAAAAAAGATAAAAGCGTCAAAATAGCCCTAGATTCGAAAAAACTAAACGACGCCATCCACAAAAACAAATATCAAATGCAAAGTATTGACCACTTAATAGATTCAGTGGCTGTCTATATCTCCGAACGGAGAAACCTACCCGGAAAATACTTCTTTTCAAAAATTGATCTAAAGTATGCATATAGTCAAATCCCATTGGACGAAAATATACAAAAACATTGTAACTTTAATATACTAGGAGGCCGAGCAACAGGTACATACCGATTTATCAACGGATTCTATGGACTTACAGATATGCCGGCAACATTTCAAAAAAACAATAGACAAAACATTACAAAATGTTACAACAAAATTTGCATTTCTAGACGATATACTAGTCATAACAAAGGGAAACTTACAAGAACACGAAAACGAACTCGATAAAATTTTGAAAAAACTAAATGACGAAAACCTAGCGATAAATTTACAAAAATGCGAATTTGCAAAAGAAGACATAGTATGGCAAGGGTTTAAAGTAACTCCATATGGAGTAACCCCAACAAAACCCAAATGCGAGGCGATACTAAAACTAGAGGAACCAAAAACTCTAAAACAGCTACGATCATTTATGGGTTGCATACATCATATGACAAAGTTCCTACCCAACCTCGCACTTATCTCCGAACCCCTTCGGCCACTACTATCAAAGGCAAACACAAAATCGCAAAATAAACTCGCTTGGAATGACACCCACACAGAAGCATTCAATAAAATAAAAGCTCAAATTCAAAACATTACCGAAAACAAACACTTCGACACAAACAAACAAACACGAGTTCGTTGCGACGCAAGCAAAAAAGGACTCGGAGCTTGTTTAGAACAAAAACACGAAAACATATGGAAACCCGTAGCATACGCAAGTAGATTCCTAAATAAACTAGAAGAAAGATATAGCACTAACGAACTTGAACTACTAGCAGTCGTATGGTCGTTAGAGCACTTCAAATATTATCTATACGGTTCACAATTTTTACTCCAAACGGATCATCAAGCGCTACTTTCAGCACTGAAAGAAAACAGGGGAAATAAAACATATCAAAGTAGACTGACACGCTGGGTAGATCGTCTACTCCCATTTCATTTTACAGTTGAACATGTCCCTGGCAAAAATATGGGCTTCGCTGATTATTTAAGCAGAAATCCATCAGGAGTAGCACCAACTCCAAATATAGAGGACAACAACTTTGTAATAAACGCAATAGACGAAATCAAATTCAACCTAATTAAGAACGATTTAACTCCAAATGGAGTAAACGCGCATAGCTCAGACACAAAACAAGTCTACAATAATGACGTCATATATCTCAACCAAACACACAGCGATCAAAACAACGCTTTTTGCCTTAATACACACAGATTACAGTCGCACTCATCTTATTCCAATTTATTAACCACTTCAAAATTAAATTCACAAAATCTCCAAACAAATTCAGTAAACAGTATCCCCAAAATAGTCGCCATAACAACGCGAAATAATCCGAATAAAGAAACATATTCCATTCCTATCTCAAAACGTCCACGTGCCCCCAACAAAAAACTCCAAATGGAGACAGAAATTATCCAACCTAAAAATCTAGTGAATTCGAGTACACAAACAGAAGGCCATTCAAATAAAGGACGCGGCCTAGACCCAATTGATCCCTCGAAACATCAAGAATTATTTACTGCCCATTCAGAAACCCCTACCCCAACGTACAGAGAAAACTTGAATAAAGTATTCAATGAGGAATTTATAGCTGAAGCCTCAAGCAAAGAACTAAAACCAATCATAGATCTAGTACTTACAAAAAATTGGGAAGACCTAAAGAAAGTGAATCCTATTTACTACCGTATACGACGAGACTTATTTGTTTCCCCATCAAATTGTCTAGTTTATGACAACCGATTAGTTATCCCAAACAAATTAAAATTCATGGTTATGGACGCAATTCACCGAAAACACCCAGGTCAAGCGGGTATGTTATCTTTGGCCAAATTAATCTGGTGGCCTCACATCCACTCGGACATCACGTCTAAAGCACAAGGATGCCGTCATTGTATAGACAAAGGTAAAAACCTAAAAGCACTCATATCAAAAAATAATCTAGGCCTACTCCCTTCTTTAGTCGAACCAAACCAAGAAATCCAAATGGACTTCGCAGGCCCAATCCCGTTTAAAGAAAACACACAAAATAATTACATTCTAGTAACAGTAGATCGACTATCTAGATATCCTCATGCAGAAACATTTCATAATTGCGATACTGAAACAGCAATAGACTACCTAGAAAGGTATTGCAAACAACACGGAATACCACGGTCAATAAGATGCGACCAAGCCCAAGCTTTTAAAGCAAAAGAATTTGAAATATTATGCAAAAACAAAAACATAAAGCTAATATTAGCTCCAGCTGGAGATCACAGAGGCACAGGTATGGTCGAACGCTTAATTCAAACAATAAAACGCAGACTAGCTGTACTCGACATAGACCCCGAATGGAGCAACGAGACACTCAGCTCTAGATTAGCAAATATAATAGAAAATATTAGACTAATTCCTAATAGAACAACAAAGACAACCCCATTCGAAGCACACTTCGGTAGAAAACCAAACACCGAACTGTCGAATATACTAAGCAAACCATCCCCAAAAAACTTGAATTACAACAAACTCAAATTACGTTGTTTAGACAAGAAGTTACTACGCCACAACGTACTAACTCCAGAAGAGATGTGGAGACGAGACGGTTTATCAGAGGAAGAACTAGACATTCAATACTCCTCATGCCCTTCCCCAGTCACAACAACTCCGTTGGAGATAGACTCGGACGATTCGGAGAACATGCCGCTCTCACTATCGAAACCACGTAAGATATCACCTTCCGAACTCCACTTCTCCATAGGAGACAAAACAACAAAAATAATCTATAATAAGAAAAATGTAGCACGAAAAACAATTATGCGAAAAACTAAGGAACCAAGACAAACGCTGGCACCCCAATGGAACATTATACCAGACGGTACAATAACAGGCTACTCCCCACACACGATAACTATAGACACACCAAGAAGAAAAAATACAGTAATAAGAAAAAACGATATAGCAATAGCTACCGAAACAAAACCACTCCCTCCTCCGGAACCAAAACCCCGACTAATTCACATGGTAGCGTGTAAAACCGTAGGGGAATATAAAAGAAACCAAGAAAAAATACGTAAATTCTATTTAGAAGAAGAAAAGGCAGCCAAAGCTACAACAAGGACAAGCTCCCTCCAAGGACCATCGTCCTCCAACACACAAATACAACAATCAACGGAACTGAAACCAAGACAAGCTCCAACGAAGAAACCAACCCCCAACAGGAAACCAAAAGTTGAAACAAATTGGTCAAAAAACAAGTTAGTCAAACTCGCCACCAAAAACCAACGCCGCCAACAAGAACACAGACCCTACACTCACAAAACTCCTACCGGGACAACAAAAAAGAAGCTCAAACAGAGCACACCGAAACTAAGCTTCAATTACAAAGCACAACAAGCTGCCCTTTTGGAATCAGCAAACCTATCACAAGTGCAACAATCTACAAGCCGTAACCAATCACAACTATCACAGGACGAATCAGCTTCCAACAGATCATTCCTCATATTCAATGTGGACATACCATCACCAAACAGCATCCAAACACACCTGATTGACTCCGAAGAACCAAGACAACCACAACACGTGATACATACCAGCAACGAACCATCGGATTTCATGGTAACAAGTCCCGAGAGTCCACCCACCACCAGTGGCACATCACCAGCTCCAGGCGGAGAACGGAACGTATTCGGAACTATACACGACAACCTATCTCGTAGCACCAAGCGCATAGACAACGCAATGAAAAAGATCAAGTCCAACATAAACAACTCTATAGAAACATCAAACGTAGACCAGTCCCAAATCGACTACAGCGCTATCATCTCAATTAAGAAACAAGAGATAATATACTTAGACTCGTCCAATTCATCCAATAACAACTCAAACATGGACTGCAATCAAGTAGTGCCACAGCCTTCACAAGATGCACTCCAAACGGAACCCAAGAACAAATCGGACCAAACACCAGATATAGATGAAACATCTCTACAACAAAACAGTCCATCAGGCCCCATCAAAAGTCCACCCAACTCGTCAATCTATCGCACACCCCCATCATCAATACGGTCTGACTCAATATCAGACCTGAATGAAGAAGACATCATCGAACAAAATAAAATTCCATAGTCATGAAATTTTATCGTG
>NC_134472.1:37630889-37635889 GCF_964194025.1 Convolutriloba macropyga
TGGCGGACAGAAAAACCAAATCACTAATCTACCTCAGCCTCGGAATTGAAGGACGAAAAATGCACGCAAAAAAATTCCCCCACACAAACGTAGAATCAAAAACCACAATGGAGCTATGGGAAGAATTGGAACAAACTTTCATCCGTCCAAGAAACGTGACCTTTGATAGATACTTACTCTTGACACGTAAACAACAAAGAGGTGAAACGATGGAACAATTTCACTCTTCACTTAGATCACTAGCCGAGCACTGTCAACTAGGGGAACTAGAAGACGAACTACTAAGGGACATATTTACCGCAAATATGATAGACCAAGAAATCCAAAAGGAACTCTTGAAAACAACCTTAACTCCCGAAAAAGCCTTAGAATTAGCAGTAAGCATCGAATTAGGCATAAGAAGCCAATTAGCCATTCAGGCAAGACAGCCACCGGATACACCGACAAACCCCTTCATTGGACGAGAAGAACAAGTCATGGAAATTTCCAGCTCACGCTACCGCGGATCTAATAGACCCCTGTCAACATTTAGAGGCACAACAAGAGGAATAACCAGAGGGATTGACTGAGTGTCAAGCAACAACAACAACAACAGAGCACCAACACACAACTGCAGAAATTGCGGACAACCATGGGACGCGAACCATCGAACAAAATGCCAAGCAATAGGACAACATGCCGTCGATGCAATAAGCAAAACCACTTTGAGAAGGTGTGTAGATCGAACCTGAACAGACAACAAACTAGTAGATCGGTGAACGAGATAGACAACCAAAACCTAGACCAACCATCACAAGGCATACATATGATTACACACATCCCGGACACCCAATCAACATACGACGACTCCGCAGATGAATATACAGTAAACATGATGGAAACACCCGACGATTCCACGACACCATCCAAGCTACACATACAGTACGGGCACAGCAAATTCTGGGTAATGGTCGACTCAGGGAGCTCCACTAGTATCGTAACTGAACAGATGGCGAAAGACATAGAGGCCAGAGACAGCAACACATGGTGGAGCAGAACAACAAACCCAGTACAATTGAAGAGCTACACGGACACCCCTATAAAGAATCTAGGGACACTTTACTGTGGCATCGAGTGCAACGGATGGAAAGCAGGACGTGCGGACATCATAGTCGTACCAAACAAACATCGAGCAATCATAGGAAGGGACATGTTCAAACCACTTGGGATCCAACTAACACAACACGAATCACCAACATCTACAGGTAAGAACATCAACTCAATAGACACATCCCAAACCCCTACAATCAAAGCCGAAATAGCAATAAAATACAAAAAGTTAACATCAAGGATAGGACGCTCCCTACACCATAAGGTAAAATCACAATTTAAGCCAAACTTTACACCGGTCCACCAAAAGGGAAGACGCGTACACTACACCTCGAGAAACAAGTTGAAGAAGAACTAAAAAACTTACAAAACAACGGACACATTACAAAACTAGACAACTGCAGCGATGAATTTTTTATATCACCAATAGTCATCACAGTGAAGAAGGATAATTCAATAAAATTAGCGATGGACTCAAAAACAATCAACAAAGCAATTCACAAAAACAAATACCAGATGCATAACATCGACTGCCTTATGGACAGCATAGCACAAACAATCACTCAATCGTCCGACAAAGGAGAAGTCCTATTCTCAACAATAGACTTACGATACGCATACAGCCAGTTACCACTAGATGAAGATACAGCAAAACAATGCAACTTCAATATCATAGGCGGCAAAGCCACAGGAACATATCGATTCAATAATGGATTTTACGGACTCACGGACATGCCAGCAGAATTCCAAAAAGCAATAGACAAAACTCTATACAACCTAACAAACACATTCAGTTTTCTAGACGATATCATCATAGTTACTGGAGGCGGCATACAAAACCATAAAGAAAAACTATTCAAATGTTTAGACAGATTAAACGAAGAAAACCTAGCAATCATCCTCAACAAATGCCATTTCGCAAAAGATAAGATAACGTGGCTAGGCTACGAAATAGACAAAAAAGGTATCAAACCAATCGTCTCCAAGACACAAGCTATACTAAATCTAAAACCACCCACGTCCCACAAACAACTAAAATCATTCTTAGGCAGCGTACATCACCTAACGAAATTTATACCGAACCTCGCACCCCTATGCCGTGAATTTCGAAATCTATTTCGAAAAGAAACGAAATATGTTTGGACAAAACATCACCAAACAAAATTTGAAAATATAAAGAATTGCATACGCAACTTAACAGAAAATACACACTTCGACACAAAAAGAAAAACCAGAGTTAATACAGACGCATCAAGATCAGGCCTAGGAGCAGTTCTAGAACAAGAAACATGCAACGGATGGGAGACAATATCATACGCTTCAAGATTTTTAAATAAAGCGGAAGAAAAATACAGCATAAACGAACTAGAGTTATTAGGCGTAGTATGGGCATTAGAACACTTTAAACATTATTTATTAGGCCATCATTTTACAGTACAAACAGATCATAGGGCACTACTATCAATCCTCAAAGAACGCTCCAGCAAAATTCATCAAAGCCGCTTAACGAGATGGTATGACAGACTAATCCCATTCAACTTTAATATAGAACACATACCAGGAACAAAAATGGGACTAGCAGATTATATGTCTCGCAATCCATCCGAACCGGCAAAACCCCCAAGCACATACGACGAAAATTTTATAATAGCGCAAATAGACATAATCAAAGAAACATTTCATATAATACGCAAAAGAGGAAGACCAAAGAAACAAAGCATTACTAATACACAACCCAATTCTAAAACAACACACAGCGATTCCGACGCTATTAAAACACATACCTCGCAATCGCCCCACGATTCCAACCAATCTATGAACTACCAAACAAAACGCCAAAGAGGACGGCCCAGAAAAACAAAAGCGGAATCGTCGAACGAATCCACACAATTTAGAGACAACACCGACAAACGCCGCACGAATACAAACAAATTACAAACAAACTTGAATTACAACCTACGCAGCAGTCACAAGACATTCCAACCACAAACAAACATGTCGAATAATGACGTCATTAACAACACACAAGACACACAGCGAACGATTACAGAAGCGCATTTGCCAATTAACACAGCTATACTTAAACAGCCTAAATTTAAAAAAACAAACGAAATGGAACACACAACGAACAAACCAAATAGCGCCACCATCAAATCACCAACGCAGAAAACACCATTTTCAATGAGGAACTATCTGAGCCCCACCCCAAATAAGGACGAACTAGAGCCCCACCTCTGAGCCCCACCCCACCAGCTCATCGGACGACCAACTCCCTAAAGAACTTGACATCATCTTCAACAAACAACTAATAGCAGCCATGATCAACAGGGATACGGTACTACGCGAAATAAGAGACTGCATTCTCAACAACGATCAAGCGCGATGCAAACAACTCAGCAGACAAATACACACAAAATGGAACAGCTTAAGTGTCAACAACGGCTGCATACTGGTCGACAACAAATTAGCAATACCAAACATCCTAAAAGACTCCGTAATCGACGTACTCCACTCAACACACCCTGGAGCATGGGGCATGACAGAATTGGGACAAAGATTATGGTGGCCATTTATCAATCGAGATTTAATCAATAAATCTAAAACGTGTCGACCCTGTACGGAATTTGGTAAGAACTTAAAAAGCATAATAAAGAAGTCCGGTTGGTCCCCCATTCCACCATGCTCTGAACCAAACGAAGAAATACAGCTAGACTTCGGCGGACCTATACTCGACGGGCAAGGAAGGGAAGTCTACTTCCTAGCATGCATCGACCGTTTCTCGAAATTTCCTACCCTCAAATTAGTCGCAAACGCAAACGGTCCAAACATAGAAAAGTTTTTAAACAAATATATAACGCAACACGGCGTACCTAGAAATATAAGACTAGATCAAGCCAGATGCCTAAAAGGTAATAAAATACAACAATTATGTAATCGCTATAACATCAATCTAATATACGCATCGGCCAACGACCATCGCCCCATAGGATTAGTAGAAAGCCTAATACAAACCGTCAAGCGACGTTTGGGGTGCATTAAACTGGACCCTAATCAAAAACCGTTCAATATCAAAAGTGCCCTCCAAAACCTATCATTCGAACTACGCACGTGCCGAAAGAAAAATTCTAAACTCTCCCCGTTCGAAACCCATTACGGACGAAAAGCAAATACCGCAATATTAAATATAACATCAAAACCTAACATAAAAAATCTAAACTGGTCAAATACTTTAAAATATTATTTAGATGACAACATCATAGGAGAGGAGGAATTGATCAGCCAGGAGAAATGGTACGACGAGGACTTGGACAGCGACAACGAAGTGAGAGCAACCAAAGAACGTAAGCTGCAGGAAGCCAAATATGATAAAGGCGAAGTACCGCGTATCATAAAACTTCCATCTGCTAACTTCGAACAGCCCCTCGCCAGAAACAGCCCGCGTCTCCAACTAGCCCGCAAAACCCTCGCCGCCTCTCGAAACAAGAAACAACTCCAAGGCCTGTATGAAGCGATTCCAGAGGGGGCTGCGTTAGTAAAAACAACAGACAGCACCGTAACCATTAAAGTCCCCGGCCAACAAGATACGGTATTAAACAAATCCGACGTAGCAAAATTCGGCACACCGGAGCAACGCCACATTCCCCTGATCAACTTTGCCGCCAGAAAGACCGTGCGCAACCACCACGCAAAGTTCATCAGTAGTATAGAGTCACATGCACAAGACGTCAAAAGCAAATTAATCGGCCAACGAGCCATACGAAAAAGAGAAACCACAACGTCAAATGTAGACAAAAAGGCAAAAGCCAATCTCTCCAAAGTCAACAGAATCAAAATCCCTCACAAAAAATGCTATCAACCGTCACCCAAGAAAGGGTCCCCGAAAAAGAGAAAGCTTTCAACGGAGTCCTCTC
>NC_134472.1:37638389-37643389 GCF_964194025.1 Convolutriloba macropyga
TTATTATTATTATTATTATTATTATTATTATTATTATTTTTAGAACTATTATTATCATTATTATTATTTTTATTATTAATATTATTAATATTATCATTATTGTTATTATTGTTATTATGAGTATTATTAATATTATTATTATTATTATTATTATTATTATTATTATTTTATTATTATTATTATTATTATTATTATTAGTATTATTATTTTTATTATTATTATTATTATTATTATTATTTTTATTATTATTATTATTATTATTATTATTATTATTATTATTATTATTATTATTATTATTATTATTATTACTATTATTATGGTTATGGAGGAATTCCAGAAGGAACACCAAGTAGTCATGTACTGATACGAACTCAGTCCCTAGGGATCGCAACCAAGCATCTAAACCTACTATAAACACTCTTAAAACTATACGTAGATAAGTTTACCATTCGTTGCATTTTTTCATTTAAACTTCAGTTACCCTGAACACTTTATGTTTCTTTAGTTAACAGGTACTGTCTGGCAACTAAATTAAGTTCGGTTTAACGCTCGCCGCTTTAGAAAAAGCGCGCGTGACAACAAGAGAAAATCAGTTCAAGTTCATTTGAAAGTAAATCGAAAAACTTCGAAATAGAGTATTCAACCGCCAGTGTTTTCCCCTGGGATCAGCATAACATGGCGGAGTCGCTAAAGTCTCCTGTTGGCGTCCCATTATATTGCGAATCCGGCACCAGCCCTCCTCAAGAGTGGCCGTCATGGTTGTCCACGTTTAAACTGGCAGTCATGGCGAAGAAAAATCTACACTTAGACCAACTACTACGACTAAAGCCCACGTTAGCGGACCTCTTTTACCCCACAGTCCCATCGTATGAAGACGTAATAGAGGGAGCGAACGAAGAAGAAACTCGCAAAAGACAAATTCGTAATGAAAGACGCCGCGTAGACTGGGAAAACGAGTGCAGAGCAATCCGCAGGAGCGATCGCTACACCTGGGATGAAGCAGATATCAAGCTCAAAAGCCTTGGAAAAGAAGCCAGCCGAATCTACCATCAACGTAATCCCCACACACTAATTGATAGATGTTCCACAAACGAGCTCATCTACGAGTTAGGAATAACATTCACACGACCAAAAAAAATAACATTTGATCGCTTCCAGCTGATCACAGAACAACAAAACTCCAACAAGAATCTCGAAACGTTCTTCAGCAGATTACGCGAACTCGGCTTTAAAGCAGCCCTAGGAAACGTCGAAGAAGATCTAATAAAAGATTTCTTCATTGCGAAAAAGAACAACTCCGCAGTTCAGATGGAGCTGCTCTCCGAAGTTCGCACAGCTGCTCAGGTGTTGAATTTTGCCCTCTCACGCGAGAGAGGCCAGGAAAAACATTAAGAGATTGTACGCGCTAACCCATCCATTTGGAACCAAGTAAACGCGCAACAACACAACAAAATAGCCGCCCTCAAACGCGCCCACAAACAAACGTAAAACGACAACAGACAACACAAGAAACACAACCATGTTAGAGATGTGGAGCCCCTTTTACACATGGACACAATATTAACTGCCCAGCAAAACAAGCACAATGTAAAATCTGTAAAAAGATGGGACATTTTGCAAAACTATGCCGGTTGAAAATGCCAGAACGACCAAGACCACGACCATCCCAACGACCTCCACAACAAACATACAACCAATCCCCAGGGAGTAATCAAACAAGACGTGTACGACACGTCACCGAACAAAGCCAAGAGGTAAACCAAGCAATCACAGAGGAGGACGAGGAATCAATAGACCCAGAAGCAACACACTACTTAAAAGAACTAACAGAAGATACTAACAGAACTAACCAAAAATATTTCGCCCAGTAAGAAACATCATTGTGTACAAGGAGCAAAATGATGAAATCTGGGTCCAAACAACTTGCAACAACTCGGAAAAGATCGAATGGCTTGCAGATACAGGATCACCTTGCAGTTTCATCAACCCCACAACGGCAAACAAATTCAAGACGCAAAACCCTAATGTCAGACTCGAAAAATATAACGAGAACAAACACTATAGATGCTTTAACAATAAAGAAATAAAGATCAAAGGGGTAATCCATATGGATATCACATCCGGGAGTTGGTGCGCAAAGAGATGCCCAATCCTCATAGTGAAACAAAACACAACAAATTTGATGGGACGCGACGTACTGCCAAAACTGGGCATCAGCTTACAAAAAACAAAACAACAAGGTAGCCAAATCCACCATATTTCAGATGTCGAAACCGGGAAAAATATAATAAAATGGAAATTTAAAAAATATCCCCATCTATGCACACGGTTAGGCAGATCCAAAAATCACTATTCCGAGAAAATCATTATCCTAATCAACAAAAAGGCAGAAGAGTCCAACTGCACTTACTAGAGAAGGCAGAACAAGAATTAGACAAATTAATCAATGACAAACAAATAGTGCGATTGGAAAAATGCCCGGACGATGTCTTCATTAGCCCGGTGGTCATTACGGTAAAAAAGGACAAATCAGTAAAACTAGCTTTAGATTCGAAGAAACTAAACAAAGCAATACAAAAAACAAATACCAAATGCAAAGCATAGATTACCTAATCGATGCAGTAGCATTACATATTTCAGAAAGAAAAGCATCCCCTGGGATGTACTGGTTCTCGAAAATTGACCTAAAGTGCGCCTACAGCCAGATACCCCTAGATGAATCAATAGCCAAACACTGTAACTTTATTATTCAGGGAGGCAGGGCTACTGGAACATATAGGTTCATAAACGGTTTTTGTGGACTAACGGATATGCCGCCAACGTTTCAAAAAACAATTGACAAAACATTAGAAGGCATAAATTCGAAATTTGCATTTTTGGACGATATTCTGGTCAATACCAAGGGATCTTTGAATGAACACGAAATTGAATTAGATAAAAAACGCGAAAAATTGGATAAAGAAGACCTCGCAATAAATCTACAAAAATGCGAATTCGCCAAAAACATGATCAAATGGTTAGGTTTCAATATAACACCCCAGGGAACAACACCGTTAATCAAAAAAACCGAAGCCATAATGAAACTAGAACACCCCAAAACATTGAAACAACTACGGTCATTCATGGAAGCATACATCATCTACTAAAATTCATCCCGAAATTAGCATAACTAACAGAACCACTCAGACCACTTCTGAAAAAACAAGATAACAAAAACAAACGTCTCAATGGGAACGAAATACATTCACAAGTTTTCGAAAACATAAAACAAAAAATAAAACAAATGATCGAAAACAAACATTTCGATACAACAAAAGAAACGCGCATCAAATGCGACGCTAGCAATAAAGGTCTCGGTGCCAGTATTGAACAAAAACATGACAATATATGGCAAACCATAGCTTTTGCAAGCAGATTCCTAAATAATTACGAATCCAGTTACAGTACAAACAAATTAGAACTTTTAGCCGTTGTTTAGGCCGTCGAACACTTTAAACACTATCTACACGGGCAAGAATTTCAGCTATTAACAGACCACCAGGCACTTCTTTCAGCTTTAAAGGAAAACAGAGGCAATAAAAAATACCAAAGTCGCCTAACACGATGGGTCGATAGACTACTCCCATTTACTTTTACAATCGAACATGTCCCAGGGAAGGACTTGGGGTTTGCTGATTACTTAAGCAGGAACCCATCGCAACCTCCCCCGCCACCTTCGAGCGACGACACACAATTCATATTAAACACAATTAAAAATTTCAAGTATATTCTGCTAAACGATACAATCGACAAAATGAACGCACACAAATACCAAACAAGTAATGACGTCATACATAGCAAAACGCGTACAGCACAGAAAACGAACGCTTTTTGCCAAACTCGTAACATAAATCAGTCGCTCGCTTACATTACAACTTATAAATCTTCTAACTCAATTAATCCAACCCAATCCAATCCATTTAACTCATCAATTTACAAATCTTCTATCGAATCCTCTACCAAATCTTCTAATTAAAATTTTCCATTAAATCCTCTAATTGCAAAAATTCTTTATCATATTATAAATCATCTAAAATTAATCCTACACAGTCAAAATCTAATCCCCAATTCCACAATCCCCAGACACTACGCTTAACCCAGCTAATTTTTCAATTACTACTCCATTTTAAAAAATACAAAAAGTTTTCGTAACAGCCAGAAGCAATCCAAAAGTTGAAACCTTTTTACAACCCATTCAAAAACGAAAAAGAGCCCCGATTTACATCAACAAGCACGCTAACGGAGGGGACGTCGAATAAAGGCCTAGGCACAACCCCACTGAGAGATGACCCAAACATTACCATCTATCCCCTAGGGAAGGAAACAAACGTGCCTCAGTATAGGAAAAACCTCTGCCAGGTTTTTGGAGAAGAATTCCTAGCAGAAGCGACGCAAAGGGACAAACAATTAGCCTCAATTATAAAACTATTTAGAGATCGGGATTGGAACACGCTGAAATCCGTTAGCCCTCACTTTTAATCCCTCAAACGTGACCTATCGGGATGCAAATTATATGACAATCGATTAATGGTTCCAAAATTATTGAAACAACTTGTGATTGACTCGCTCCACCAGACCCACCCGGGACAGTTAGGAATGCTGCGCTCAGCGGACCTAATTTGGTTCCCCTGCATCCATCGAGACGTGACATACAAAGCTCAATCATGCCCGGACTGCTTTAAGAACGGTAAAAATTTAAAAGCAATTCAAAACAAATCACAATTAGGAGAACTACCAAAATTAAGCGAACCTAACGAAGAAATCCAAATGGATTTCGCTGGTCCCTTAACTATCGTGAACATCAGGACGACTATTATAAATTAGTCACGGTTGACCGCTACCCTCACGCACAAATGTATAAAAACTGTGATACGGAAACGGCTCCTAAATACTTTGAGGATTACAGTAACTTTCACGGCATACCACGTTCTAAAAGATGTGACCAAGCACAAGCTTTTAAA
>NC_134472.1:37648389-37663389 GCF_964194025.1 Convolutriloba macropyga
CTCCGTATTGAGGGATGATATAGGACTTTGATCCAGTAGCTTAGGTGCCTTGTTTTTGATTGCTTGGTTAGTTGCAAGTGTGAGCTGTTGTTCTTTGGTTTCTCGTGCTTCTTTACGTTCTGGCTCGTTCTTTATGTCCGAGGTTTTGTTATGTTACACGTTTTTTTGTTGCACGTCATCCACTTGAGTGGGCGTTGATGAATGTTGAGGATGTAGAGACGTGGTGTTTTGTTGTGTTATGTTGCTGTCGTTCGCTTGTGCTGGTTGTGGGTCCGCCTTTTTGATAGTGATCAGATTGGCATAGTCTGTCTCGATGTTGGATTGAGTGTTGTGTGGTGTTGTTTGTGTTAGGCGTTTGTTGATAGCTTTTATTTTGTTGACTATGTTGACGATATGTTTTCTCTGTCGTGGCGTTTGGCTCATGAAGTCTTTGGGTGATGACGATGTAACGATCCGTGATGGACTTGATGTGGAAGAGTCAGATACTAAACTGATTACCTTTTTTGTGTCTTTGTTTTGAGTGTTGAATAGATCCATTGGATCAATGAAGGTTTCGTCTGTCTGCTTTGCTGCCGTCCTTTCTTTGCTGACATGAGTTTTGTTTGTGCTAATGCCGCCTCCTTGGACTTAAGATTTAACTGTGAGGGCTTGTTTTTGATTTGTCTTGTGTTTCTTTTTGATGGTGACATGTTTTTACGCTTGCGTTCGTTGCGTTTCTTTTGCACGTGTGAGCTTCTTGGGGGTGATCTTGTCGACTCGACGATCCTGCTAGTTCTACTGGTGGACCTGATGGACTTGGTTGCTCGGCTAATGGCGGAGAATGTGCTTGCATGGTTTCTTCGTCATCTTGTTTTTGAGCCCTCTTGGATTTGCCTTTGTTCCTCGAAACATAATTTTCGATTTTTTTCCTGTTTCTATTGTACTCTCTGACTGTTTTACATGCAACGAAGTGCATTAATCGTGGTTTTTGATCTTGTGTTTGTATAGGTGTTGGTTTTTGATATGTGTATGTTGCTAAGGCTAGGTGTTTTTTTCTGATGAGGGTGTTTTTTCTATTATCTGTGTCAATTGAGATGGTCTGAGGTGTGTAGTTGGTTATTGTTCCACCTGGAAATATTGTCCATAATGGTTTTAGTGTTCCCCGCGGTTCTGGTGCTCGTCTTTTAATGTTTTTCGGGCTACATGTTTTCTTTTATTAATTAGTACGGATGTCTTGTCTCCGAATATTATGCTTCATTTTTCTGGTGTTTTTTTATTGGGGAAATATGCTAACGTTTTCCATGGGCTTGTTGTGCTAGTGGAATTGTCACCGGATCTCCATCTGAATTGGATGGGTTGATATAGTGTACATCCAAATTGGGTTCGGAGTCCCAGAAACTCCAAATCGCTTGCTGGTCGAGCATCGGCCGTCTGAGTATCTTCTTAACTAAAAGTAAATTTATGATATAAGTGTACGATAAATTTTTGTTGTTTGGTTTTGTTACTATGTTGCTTCTTTGTGTGTTAGATTTTCTGCCGAAGTGTGACTGTTTCTTTTGATCATTTTTTGTCCATGTTAATTGCTGCTAGTCGGTTTTTAATTTGTGAATCAGTATTTCAACCATTCCTGTAACCCTGTGGCCTCCTGTTGGAGCTAGGCTTAACTTTATGTTGTGGTCCATACATAAGTTTTCAAAGTTTTTCGATTTGAATGCTTGTGCTTCCTTGCACCTTAACGATGTGGGATTTCCGTGGAATTTTATGTATTCTTTTAAGTACGTTAACGCTGTTTCGGTGTCACAGTTGTTTTATGCTCTTGCGTGAGGGTATCTAGAATATCTTTCTTTTTTCAATAATTTAAATTTGTCTCAGTTATGGTTTGCTATTGGCCCTGCGAAGTCCATTTGGACTTCTTCATTTGGCTCTGATAGTGTTAGATCTACACATTTTTTCAGAATTATAGCTTTTAGATTTTGAACTGTTTTGGTAAGTTGTTTACACTTCTGGGCGAGTGCCACAATGTCCCGTTGAATTTGTGGGTAACAAATTAGCTGGGCAAGATAAATCATCCCTGACTGTCCTGGATGTGTTTTATACACCGAATCAATAATTGTCTTTCTTAATTGTGTGGGGGTATGTAACTTGCCGTCGTAAAGAATGCATCCATTAGGATTACTGATTAAATCGCGACGAAGGTTGTACCAGTATTTGGCGAAATTTCTCATCGCCGTCCAATTTTGCAGCTCGATAAACCTGCGAATTTTGTTAATTATGGAGTCGTTTTTTTTTAATTCTCTGAGTTATAAAAGCTTCTCCTAAGACCTTGTGTAGATTAAATAAATAATTCGGAGATTTTTCTAATGTAACATCCTTGAAAGAGTTTTTTGCTATGAGGGGGTTGAGGGGGTTTAATCCTTGACCAATGTTTGATATTTTATCGGTTTGCGTTCCGATGTTGTTGCTGTTTGGGGGAGTGTTGTCTGTGTTTCTATTCGAGGGCGTGTTATCATAGGAAGTATAGAATTTTTTGCGGTAATCATTTTCTTTCTATTAGGGCCTCAGAATCTCTTGGTAATGGTTTGATCTAGAGTGTTTTATACGGATATAGTGTTTCTTGTGCATACGATAACAATGCTTTTACAATTGTTTAAATTTTGAGAAATTTGAATTGAAGATTGCAACTGATTTGTATATAACGAATGGCCTAAAGCGTGTTGTTCTGTTTGTTTTCCTATTTTAGTGTTTGTGACGTCATTTTGTTCTAATTCATGATCTGCGTTCCTATTGGATGAAATTTTGTCTGCTTTCTTTAGAATGAATTTGAAAGTGCCGATTAAGTTTATTACAAAATTCTCATCTTTTTGTGAGGATGTGATTGATTTTGATTGAAAATGTCTGCTGAAACATTCGAAGAATCCCATATTTATTCCTGGAATATGTTCCACTGAGAAATTTAATGGTAGTAACCTATCTACCAAACGTGTTATTCCACTTTGATATGTTTTATTGCCTCTATTGTCTCTTAGAGCTGATAGAAGAGGTTGATGATCCGTTTGGAGTGTAATTCAGGAGCCGTATAAGTAGTATTTAAAAAATTCTAACGACCATACAACGGAGAGTTGTTCTATCTCAATTATGCTGAATTTTCTAACGTTAACGTTGAGAAATGTACTTGCGTATGCTATAGGGTGCCAGTTGTTATCGTATTTTTGTTCGAGGCATGCTCCTAATACTTCTTTGCTGGCTTCGCAACGTACCCGTGTTGGCCTGTTTGCGTCGAAATGTTTAATTTCTATTATTTGTTTGATTACATTTGTTATTTGCCGGAATGCTTTTGTGTGCTTTTCG
Organism: Convolutriloba macropyga; assembly: GCF_964194025.1. Taxonomy (NCBI): domain Eukaryota; kingdom Metazoa; phylum Xenacoelomorpha; order Acoela; family Convolutidae; genus Convolutriloba; species Convolutriloba macropyga. Next base: position 37,651,717 of record NC_134472.1, read on the forward strand.
TTCCAATCTGCTTTACTGTTGTTATTTTGTTTCCAATGTGATAGGAGGGGGCGTATAGGAGATGAGAATTGCGATAGATTTGAATTGAATTTTTGTACGTGATGTATGCTACCCATTAGTGATCTAAGATGCTTTAATGTTCTTGGTGAATCCATTTTCAAAATGGCTTCTGTTTTGCGCGTTGCTGGGTCCAATTTGTCCAAATTTTCTGGGTCCAGTCTCTTCAACACTTTATTCAGTCTATTTCAAGTCTATTTCATGGTTCGAGAGTGACCCTTTGTTAACATTAGTATATCGTGTAGGAATGCATGTGCAGAATGAACATTTGTTAGTGTGAAATGCATGACTTTTCGAAATGTTGCCAGCATGTCCGTTAATTCGTAAAATCAATTCATAAATCTGTATGTCCCTATGGCATTTCCTCCTAATATGTTGAAAAACAGTGTTTTGTCTGTCCATATGGAATGGTGCCTGGCTAAATGCGTATTTTAGATCGATTTTGAAAAGTTTAATGTACCTTTCTTTTGTTTAAGTTCGCTTATCTTGCAGGCGATTGTGTCCATTATGTGATCGATACTCTGCATATGGTATTTTTTTGTGTAATGATTCCTTTAGTTTTTTCGAGTCGAGCGCTATTTTTTGTTTTGTTGTTTTTTACTGTAATTACAATCGGATTAATGAAGTGTTCATCTGAGCACTTGTCTAGTTTTATTATTTGTTTGTCCTCTATATACTTTTTCAGTTCTTTTTATACTTTATCTATTAAGTGGAGTGGTACTCTTCTTCCGTTGTGTGTATGTTGGTTGGAATGTTTGGTGGAATGTGGATTTGGCTACGTGGTTCTTTGGATTTCCCGATTCTAGTACTTAAATCAAAATACTTTTGGAATAACCAATTAGCAATATTGTTTTGTATTGATTGTAAACTTTGTACTTTCTCACCTGAGTTTGTGTAGGAGAGTTGGATTCCTATTTTTTGTCTGATGTTGCGCCCTAGTAGATTGAGTGTGTTTTTTGGGGACGACAAGGATTTGACATTCGTTAGCTTCTGTGTTGCCAGTTTTTAAGTCCAATTAGATTCTGTGATCCAACTCTCCGATATTTGTTTCTTTGTTTATAATTTTGTTTCCCAATTTCCTTGTAAGGGTTTTTGCAGTTTGTCGTGACATGAACAATCTTACGCGACCAGTGTCCACTAGCCAGTTGATTTCATTTTCGTCGCATAATATTTTCAGCCAGAAATCTTTTTGTTGGTTCTTGTTCAACTCTGTTTTGTTCATTGTTGTGAATTTGAGTGATTTTATAAAGTTTACTGAAATCCAGTCCTCCATTATTTCTCTAATGCAGCAGGTGATTTCCGTTTTAATTTGTTCTGTTTCTTTTTCTTCCACCTCGTATATTGTTTCATTTTCTAGGTTTGTTTTTTTGGATATTTCGTACCTCTCTTGCGTTAACTGGTTGTTCTGTTGTGCTTTGTTGTTGGGTCTTGTTGCATTTATAATTTGGGTTGTTTCATTGTGTGTTCTGCGTCTGTGCCTCTGATCGTCTTGGCGGGGTTTCGGATCTACATTTTGTGGCGTAGTGCCCATTTTTTTGCAAATATTGCAAATCGTATTTTTTTGCTGGGCAGTTATCCAAATGTCCTTTATTGATATTAAACCCACACTTTCAGCATTCTTGAGATTTTGTTGTTCTTAGGTGGTGCAGGTAAAATGCTTCTTCTTGCCGGTTGTTGACGTGTGAGTTAGATGAGGTTTTTTCCTGGTCCTTGAGGAATTTGTGCGTGTGTATTGCTTATTCGCTGTTGATTCTCCTGTCCTCTCACTCTTGTCCTCTTTCTCTTAATGCGTGAGTGAATTTGTCCGAGTGATTCTCCTGGGTTCTGTGTACATTAAAAAAATTGAAATCTGTCACATTTTTTTATTCTAATTTCCTTGAATGTTCCTTGGAGTTGAATAAGCAGTGCATCTGTGGTTCATTTGCACAGTTCTGTGTGTGGGATGTGTTGGTGGAAGGTGCTTTTGGCTTCTGTTCCTAGTGAGAGATATTTTAAACTTTTGACTTTTTATCTATTTCGTCCCATCTTAAAATTGTCTATCATTGGGCCTTGGTCCTCTACTGTCTGGCATATGTTTTTCCAATCTACTTTTCTCTTGATTTTCCTCTGTTCTCTTTGGCTTTTTCTGCCGTTGTTATATCTGCAAGTGCTGGCTTGTAGATTGCGTTCCTATTGGATGAATTTTTGTCTGCTTTCTTTGGAAGCAATTTGAAAGTGCCGATTAGGTTTATTACAAAATTCTCATCTTCTTTTGAGGGTGTGATTGCTTTTGATTGAGGATGTCTGCTGAAATAGTTGGCGAATCCCATATTTATTCCTGGAATATGTTCCACTGAGAAATTAAATGGTAGTAACCTATCTACCAAACGTGTTATTCCACTTTGATATGTTTTTTTGCATCTATTGTCTTTTAGAGCTGAGAGAAGAGGTTGATGATCCGTTTGTAGTGTGAATCTGGAGTCGTATAAGTAGTATTTAATACGTTCTAATGACCAACGTAGAGTAGTTCTCACTCATTTATGCTGTATTTTTGTTCGCTGTCGTTGAGAAATCTACTTGCGTATGCTATAGGATGCCAGTTGTTATTGTATTTTTGTTTGAGGCATGCTCCTGATTCTTCTTTGCTGGCGTCACAACGTATATAAGTTTGCCTGTTTGTGTCGAAATGTTTATTTCATATTATTTATTTGATTGCAATTTTCATTTGTTGGGATGCTTTTGTGAGCTCTTCGTCCAATCTAATTTACTGTTGTTAATTTTTTTTTACAATGTGATAGGAGGGGGCGTATAGGAAATGAGAGTTGTTATAGATTTGAACTGAATCTTTGTAAGCGATGTATACTACCCATCAGTGATCTAAGTTGCTTTATAATGTTCTTGGTGGATCCATTTTGATATTGGCCTCTGTTTTGCGCGCTGTCAGTATGATTCTATCTGGATTGATTTTACATCTCAACAATATGTTTCCGTGACTGCAAATTCGCCTTTGTGTAGACTTATCGCCAAACTTTCTTGGTCCAGTTGCTTCAGTATTTTATTCAAGTCTATTTCATGATTTGAGAGTGACCCTTTGTGATTATTATTACATCGTATAGGAATGCATGTGCAGAATGAATATTTGTTAGTGTGAAATGCATGATTGTTTGAAATGTTGCCGGCATATCCGTTAATTCGTAATATCAATTTTTAAATCTGTATTTTCCTATGGCATTTCCTCCTAATGTGTTTAAAGAAACAGTGTTTTTGTCTGTCATATGGAGTGGTGCCTGGCTATATGCGTATTTTAGACCGATTTTTGAAAAGTATAATGTACTTTCCTTTTGTTTAAATTCGCTTATCTTGCAGGCGATTGTGTCCATTATGTGATCGATACTCTGCATTTGGTTTTTTTTGTGTAATGCATCCTTTAATTTTTTCGGGTCAAGCGCTATTTTTTGTTTTGTTGTTTTTTACTGTAATTACAATCGGATTAATGAAGTGTTCATCTGAGCACTTGTCTAGTTTTATTATTTGTTTGTCCTCTATAAACTTTTTCAGTTCTTTTTATACTTTATCTATTAAGTGGATTGGTACTTTTCTCCTTTTGTGTGTGTTGAATGGAATGTTTGTTGGAATGTGGATTTGGTTACGTGGTCTTTGGATTTCCCAATTCTAGTACTTAAATCAAGGTTTTTTGGAATAACCAATTAGCAATATTGTTTTGTATTGATTGTATACTTTGTATTCTCTCACCTGAGTTTGTGTAGGAGAGTTGGATTCCTAGTTTTTGTTTGATGTTGCGCCCTAGTAGATTGACTGGGTTTTTTGGGAACGACAAGGATTCGACATTCGTATGCTTCTGTGTTGCCAGTTTTAAAGACCAATTAGATTTTGTGATCCACATGGACTTTGTTGTTGTTGAAACATTCGAACTCTCCGATATTTGTTTCTTTGTTTATAATTTTGTTTCCTAGTTTCTTTGTAAGGGTTTTTGCTGTTTGTTTTGACATGAACAATCTTGGGCTATCCGTATCCACTAGCCAGTTGATTTCATCTTCGTTGCATTAAATTTTCAGCCAGAAATCTTTTGGTTGGTTCTTGTTCAAGTCTGTTTTGTTCATTGTTGTGAAGTTGAGTGATTTTATAAAGTTTACTGAAATCCAGTCCTCCATTGTTTCTCTAATGTAGCAGGTGATTTCCGTTTCAATTTTTTCTGTTTCATTTTCTTCCACCTCGTATATTGTTTCATTTTCTGGGTTTGGTTTTTCGTACCCCTCTTGCAATAACTTGTTTTTGTGTTGTGTTTGGTTGTTGGGCTCTGTTGTAATTATAATTTGGGTTGTTTTGTTGTGTGTTCTGTGTCTGTACTTCTGACGGTCTTGGCGGTATTTCAGATCTACATACCTTTGCGTAGTGCTCAATTTTCTTTGCAAATATTACAAATTGTATTTTTGGCTGGGCAGTTATCCAAATGGCTTTTACTGAATCTATATCCACACTTACAGCAGTCTGGGATTTTATTTGTTGTTAGGTGGTGTAGGTAAAATGCTTCTTCTTGCCCGTTGTTGACGTGTGCGTTGGATGAGGTTTATTCCTTGTCCTTGAGGAATTTTTGCGTGTGTATTGCTTATTTTTATTCGCTGTTGATTCTCCTGTCCTCTCTCTCTTGTCCTCTTTCTCTTATTGCGTGAGTGGATTTGTCCGAGTGATTCTCTTGGGTCCTGTGTACATCGGAAAAATTAAAATCCGGCAAATTTTTTGTTTCTAATTTCCTTGAATGCTTCATGGAGTTGGATAAGCAGTGCATCTGTGGTTCATTTGCCTAATTCTGTGTGTGGGTTGTGTTGGTAGGAGATGTTTGTAGCTTCTGTTCTTAGTGAGAAAAATATAAAACTTTTGACTTTTTGTCTATTTCGTCCCATCTAAAAATGTCTATCATTGGGCCTAGGTCCTCTACTGTCTGGCATATGTCCAATCTCTTTTCTCTTGATGTTCCTGTGTTCTTTTTGGCGTTTTTCTGCCGTTGTTTCATCCGGAAAAGCTGGCCCGTAGTTTGGTTCTTGTGGGTAGTCCACTTCTGCAGATGTCGCTCTTGGACCTAAAAGTTGTTCGACCTGCATATTTTCTTTTGCAGAGATAGTTAGCTTTGTGGTTTTAAACCATTTTTCCCAAGTGATTGTGGGCTGTGCGCATTTTTCTCAAAATAAGTCTACGCCTATAGGGGATCTTGACAAAGCTGACTGCGCTATGTAGCGAGTTTTGACTATCAAAAGAATAATCGGATAAGATTGAAATCTGAACCGATTTCTTACTTACTTTTGGCAAAAAGCACTTTTTTTTGGTTGTTCGCGATTAACGCCTCAAACGCGACACACAATACCTGCCCTTTAGAATCTATAGAACTATCGTAACAAAAAAACAAAGAAAATCATGTTGACAAGAACTAAGTTTACTGCGGATGCTCAAGACTAATGCATTCCAAGTGGATTGATAATAATAGTAAAAAAATTAAGTCGAGTTTATATTAATACAGTTCATACTTCATTACATATCTCTCCACCAGAAATAATATTATCCTTATTATCATCATTATTTTTAGCCTTAATATTATTATTATTATTATTTTTATTATTATTCTTATTATTATTATTATTATTATTAATATTATTATTATTATTATTATTATTACTATTATTATTATTATTATTATTATTATTATTATTATTATTATTATTATTATTATTATTATTATTATTATTATTATTATTATTATTATTATTATTGTAATTATTATTATTTATAATAATAATAATAATATTACTATTACTTTTTTTATTGTTGATATTATTATTATTTGGATTACGATTATTATTATTATTATTACTATTATTATTACTATTATTATTATCATTTTTATTATTATTATTATTATTATTATTATTATTATTATTATTATTATTATTATTATTATTATTATTACTGTTATCCCGCATGAGTTCCCGTTGTATGGTTATCTCTGTTGGAACGTCGAGAGTTGTTTGTTCGACTATTATATCTGATGTATTACTTTCTAAGTCCGAATGGAGAGAACGGAGGTCCGGTTCTTGTACTGTTAGAGATCGTGATAGCTCCACTTGGAACGGATGATACAATATGAATTAAACAATGATTGCTTTTTAATAAGCTTTTTTTGGATATCTATGATAGAGTCTATGAATGTATGGTGGATGTATATCTGTGATGAACTTTGTGAAAAGAATTACTTCTAACACTTTATTCGGCCACGAATCGACTGTTCGTTGTGACAGTTGTTTATCGTCTGCACTTAGCAGATGTGTTAATTTGAAACCACGTTATGATACCCGCCAAATCGCAGGCGTGAAAATGAGCAACTAACATAAACTCTTTTCGGAGACAACAGTATGTACAATGCATTTAATTATATATCATAAGTGTTTATAAATACGATACTAGATACTTTTAAGTCTTTGTTGCATAGTAAGTTTTAGATGATGCGGCTACACCGGTATCACATTCCCCTCTGACAGAGAAATCCTGATCTAAGGGATTTCGTTTAATGCAAAGAGGTCCTCCTCGTTGAGGTCTGAGATTGAGTCTGGGTTAGGCGAGGATGGAGGGGTTTTATAGATGAGTGAACTTGCGGGGCTGGATATTTTCTCCACTTGGAGTTGCTCTGGAGTGGTCTCCTTTGTTGCTTCTTTGTTCCTGGTTTGAGTTTTGAGCGTATTTGGTTTCATTTGAAGTTACGAAGTTTTCTCCGCTTGGAGTTGTTTGGTGTCAGCCTCCTGAGTGGAATCTGTTATGTTTCTTATATAAACGCTTGTGTTTTGGTCCGGTTGGCATTGATTGCTTTGAGACGTATCCGTTGTTCCGTGTGGCGTTGGGTCTGATGAGTTGTTGGTGAGATCGATAGTTTGATTTGAAGAAGTGGATGAATCGAGGAAAAATATTTGCGGACGTTCTTGGCATGGAATGTCGTTTTTTGTGCTTGATAAGATGTTGTCTTGTTTCTTTGCGTTGAATGCGTAAATTTTCTCGGTTGCTGTGTCAATCTTTTTTGTTGAGATCGCAAAAGTCATATCCGGTGTGTTTGTATTGGTATCGTTATTCGCTTCGTTGTCTAACGTTGTTGTTGCTATGACACTTTGGTTATTTAGCGTTTTGGCGCTTAGTGGGCTCATTTCCATGAAGTCTTGTGCATCGTTGCTAGTTATTACTTCATATGATTGTTCGTCATAGGGGTCGGCTTCGACGTTGTAGATTTTTATTGACTTTGGTTGTGGGGTCGGTGTGTTGAAGATCAAGAATGACCTATTAGACGTATCTGTGTCCGACAATGGTGGAGTGTTTCTCCGTATGGAGTTTGTCTCTTTGCTGTTTAGGATTGCAGCCTGTTTTGCACGTTCATTGAAGTTGACTATTGGTGTGCTGTGTTTGGTCTTCGTTTTGCTGACTCCTTTTGGAGTTTTTGAGGTTGTGTATTGTTGTTGTCTTTGATTTTTTGTTGCGATTTGTATAAGTTTATCTCTCGACCATATTGTTTTTGTGTTACTGTTCTTGGTTACTGTATGTTTCATCTTAGTTTGCTTTGTATTGGCTTTGTTACTGGTAGGCTTTCTTGAAGGTCCAGGTATGTTGTTGGATTCTTTGTTTCTTGTTTTTGCTTTTGTTGTTCCGGTTGCTTCGTTGGTGTTGGCGGTAGAACTTGATGGTTCCGATGGGTACATGGTACTGTTGATTGCTTCGTGTGTTCTTTTCGTTCCTAGTGGTTGGTTCGCAGCTATTTGCTTTTTGGCTTCGTTTGGGGAGCTTTTGATTAGTGGTAAGTTTTCGGAATCGTCTGAATCTATTTGCTTTGAGGCGGAGGTGGGGTTTTTGTCTGTTTTGTACTGTATGTCGAGTTCATCCTCACACTTCCCATCTAGTCTCCACATCTCTTCTTGTGACAATGCATGGTGTTTGAGAGTTCGTTTGTCTTTAACAATGCAGTGTCGGCAGGCCTTGGCTTTTGCTACAATTTCGGAGTGGATGTGTGGCCACCATACTAGTTTGGCTAACGCTAGCATTCCAACTTGCCCTGGATGTTTGTGGTGAATTGTGTCTATAACCAGTTGTTTGAGTTTTTGGGGAATTACTAATCGATTATCATATAATAAATAATTTGTCTCGGTAACCGATAAGTCTCGTCTAATGCGGAAGTATAGCGGGTTTACTTTCTTGAGGTCGTCTCAATTTTGTATTTTGACTAAATCAATGATTGGTTTGAGTTCACGTTGTGAGGCTTCTGCAAGGAATTCTTCATTAAAAACTTTGTTAAAGTTTTCTCTATATACTGGGGTTGGTAGGTCGTTATAAGCGTCGAATAGTTTTTCATATTTGGAGTTGTCTAAAGGGTCAAGGCCTTTGCCTTTATTCGAATTGAACTCCGTTTGAGTGCTACAACTAGTAAAGGTTTTAGAATTGTTTGGTTGCTCCATTTGGGGATTTGTTGTTTTGTTAGGGGCTCGAAATCTACGTTCAATAGGGATGTTGAAAGTATCTTTGTTGGGATTACGTCTTGTAGTTATACCGACAATGTTTTTGTTAATAAGTTTGAAATTAGAGTTTTGATTTAAAGAATGTGAGATAATGTGCGACTGATTTGTAAGCGTGTTAAGGCAAAGAGCGTTGTTTGTTTTGTTGCTTGTGTGTTTTGGATTAATTACGTCATTTTCGTCTAGTTTTGTTTCTCTGTTCTGATTGGTTGAATTAATTGCTCCCTTTGGAGAGAACGAATTGTTCGCTCCATTTGGAGACAGTGAGTTTCTTGTTATGAAAAGTTTGAATTCTTCAAATGTGTTGATTACGAAGTTTTTGTCTTCGTCGGTGGGTGGGATTGCTTCTCCTGTAGGATTTCTACTTAAGTAGTCGGCGAACCCCATGTTTTCCCCGGGAATGTGTTCGACTGCGAAATGAAATGGTAGTAAACGGTCTACCCATCGTGTTAATCTACTTTGATAAGTTTTGTTTCCTCTATTTTCTTTGAGTGCTGTAAGTAATGCTTGATGATCCGTTTGGAGTATGAATTCCGTACCATAAAGATAGTATTTAAAATGTTCTAGTGACCAAACTACCGCTAGTAATTCTAATTCGTTTGTGCTATATCTTGATTCGAGGTTATTTAGGAATCGACTTGCGAATGCGATCGGTTTCCATATTTGACCGATTTTTTGTTCAAGGCAAGCACCTAGCCCTTTTTTGCTAGCGTCGCATCTCACTCTCGTTTGTTTCGATATATCGAAATGTTTGTTTTCTGTTATTTGTTTTATTTGAGCTTTGATGTCGTTGAATGCGATTGTGTGATTGTCTTTCCAACCAAGTTTATTTTGTGATTTTGTGTTTGCTTTTGATAACAAAGGCTTTAATGGTTCGGATATTCTTGCCAAGCTTGGTATGAATTTTATCAGGTGGTGGATACACCCCATGAACGATCTTAATTGCTTAAGTGTTTTTGGGTTTTCCAGATTTATGATTGCGTCACATTTTTGTTTTGTTGGTGTTACTCCATTTGGAGTGACTACAAAACCTAGCAATGTTATTTGTTCTTTCGCGAATTCGCATTTTTGTAGATTGATTGCTAGATTTTCGTTATTTAGTCTTTGCATTATTTTGTCTAGTTCTTTTTCGTGGTCTTCTAATGTTCCTTTTGTGACTATGAGAATATCGTCTAAGTATGCGAATTTTGTTTTTATGTCATCTTGTGTTTTGTCTATAGTTTTTTGAAAGGTGGCTGGCATATCAGTTAGGCCATAGAATCCGTTGATGAATCTATATGTGCCTGGGGCTTTTCCACCTATTATGTTGAAGTTACAGTGTTTTTTGATGTTTTCGTCTAGTGGGATTTGACTGTATGCATATTTTAGGTCGATTTTTGAGAATAGATACTGTCCTGGTTTGTTTTTTCTTTCTGAAATGAATACTGCTACCGAATCCATAAGGTGGTCGATGCTTTGCATTTGATATTTGTTCTTATGTATGGCATCGTTTAGCTTTTTGGAGTCGAGAGCTATTTTTACTGTTTTGTCTTTCTATACGGTTATCACCACTGGACTTATGAATAGTTCGTCTGAACATTTGTCTAGTTTAATAATTTGTTTTTCGTCGATAAGTTTTTGGAGTTCTTGTTCCACTTTGTCGAGCAGATGGGTTGGAACTCTTCTTCCTTTGTGTTGGGACGGTGTATATTGAGATTTAAATATCGATTTGGCGATGTGGTTTTTTGATCGCCCCAATCTTGTACAAAGGTGTGGGTATTTATTAAATATCCGCTTTATAATGTTTTTCTCCGTTTGGATATTTGTAATTATATTAATTGTCTTACCAAGTTTTTTCTGTGCGCTGAGTGTGATCCCCAATTTGGTGAGGATATCTCTCCCCATTATGTTGTTCGTTCTATTCTCCACTATCAGAACTCTGCAATCTTTAGCTGTCCATGATCCTGAGTTTAGTTCGAGTGAAAGTACTCCTTTTATTTCTATATTGTTGTTTGTGAAGCATTTGTAGACTGTGGTTTCTGTATATTCTGATATTTTTGCAGTTGGGATCTCCTTTTGGAGTTTTGTTGCTATGTCGATGTTCATGAACGACCGTGGTGAGCCTGTATCTGCTAGCCACTGTACCTTGTTTTGGGCTGTAGTTGTTTCTACCCAAAATTCTCCGTATGGGTCTTTGTTGATTTCGTTATTCCTCTTTTGTACGAATTCCATTGGTTGTATTACGTTAATATTCGCCCAGTCTTCGTGGAGTTCTTTTATGTACAGGGCCGCCTCTGCATCTACGCTTTCCTCCGTGTGGTCGCTTTCTTCCGATCCTTGTTTAATGTGTTTTACTCTTCTCGTTTGTTGCTGCTTAAATTGGGGACTTGTGTTGTTCGTTGTTCCGCGTGGTGGTCGTCTTTCTGGCATATTGGCCGTACACAATGAAGTGTAGTGCCCTAGTTTTTTGCAAATTTTGCATTGCATTTGCTTTGCGGGACATGTTTGGAGGTGGGCCATTGAAAATGTGTTTCCACATTTCCAACATGCTGATGATTTTTGTTGACCATATGATGTTTGTGGTCTTGCTTGTTGAGTGTAGGCCATTTGTGGTCTTATCTTGTTTTGGCGAACGTAAGACACTGTGTTCCAGCTTGTATTTGCCTTTTTTTGTTGATTAGCCTGGCCTCTTTCTCTATTTATTGCATAATTTAGTGCCTGTTGTGGCGTTCTTACTTCTGAGAGTAACTCCATTTGGATGTTGGAGCTTCTCATATTTGATATAAATATGTCTTTAACAAGATCTTCTTCGAGTTTCTCGAATTTACAGTGTGCTCCTAATTCGCGGAGTCGGCTATAGAAGGTTTCGAGGGATTCGTCTGATCTTTGCATGGCTTTGAAGCACTGGAAACGGTCGAATGTTGTGTTACGGGGCCTTGTGAATGTTATGGCCAATTCGTGTACCAACTCATTGGTTGTGCAACGTTCTATTCTCGTGTGTGGGTTTCTCTGGTGGTATGTTCTTGTACCTTCTGCACCTAGAGAAAGATAGATTAGACTTTTGACCTTTAGGTCTGCCTCGTCCCACGGAATTCTGTCTATC